>NW_024425897.1:29698287-29708536 GCF_017311325.1 Ursus maritimus
CAGGGGCTCCGCGTGAACCGGTGTTTGCACAAGTGAGCGAGGTTCACGAGGCGCTGCTGTCCAAGAAGAGTGAGAACCTGGGCCCCGAGTTCCCAGCCTCACACGCTTCCGAGGCCGGCCGGGCCCGCGGTGTGAGCGCTCCCACTGCTGGCTGTTCACAGCCCACCTCAGAAGGGTCTGCTACGCCCCTTCCCAGCTGTAGAGGCCCTGCGGGCGTCACCCGCTCGCTCTCCCCGACGCCCCTGCTCTGTCCTCGTGCACGCTGGCCTCCACCTGCGGCCACCTCCGCCTGGACGTGTGGTCGTTGTGGGTGGGCCCCGTCAGCAGGCTGGGGTGCCGGGTGTGGACAGGGTCACCCAGACTGGCCTCGAGCACGGGGGCTTCTCCAGCCCCTGGCTCCCACACGTTCCTGGCCTCTGGACAGAGGGGCGTCCCTCGGAAAGCAGAGGTCCTCCCATCTGGGCTGCAGTCCGTGGAGGCTCTAGGATGTGCGTTCGTCCTGGGGCCAGGCGGTGGGCCTTGGCTTCCTCTGCTGTGTGGAGCCTGGACTCCTGTCCACACACAGCCCAGCCCTGCTGTGCCATCCACACGCCCAGAGCATGCCCCCCAGGGCCCCCGGTCACGACGCCGGTGGCCGGCCCTGCCTGTGGGGTGTCTCGTCCCGCGGGGGGGCTCTGCCCCCATCTGGCATGGGTGTGTCTGCCCCCCGCCCCCCGTGTCCTGCTGCTGCCTTTCCCGGCTCCTTGAGCTGGAAGCCTGCCTGTCGGCTTGTTGGCTGTTTCTCGCCGCATGTGCTCGTAAAGCGGCACGTCACCCACGCACGGGTGCGCGTCCTCAGGAGCGCCACAGGGAGCTTGCTTATTTCCTAATTTCCGGCTTGACGTCTTTGACCTTTGAGTCACTCGGGAGCGCGGCTAGCTTTCTGGGGGGCAGCTCCTGGAGGTGAGAAACTGCGTGTCTCCCCGCGGCAGCCCGGCAAAACCGCAAACCCTCCAGTGCGGGTGTCCTCCAAGCTGGGGGACGCTGGAGAGCCGGGGCCGGCCACGGCACCGGCTTAGAAATCCGCCTCCAGACGGAGGCCGTGTCGCAGCGGGGCCAGCCCCCCGGCCAGCAGCCCCTCTTCGGGCCTGTGCCCCACTGGGCTGCCCTGGAAGGTGGTGTCAGGCCTGGGCTCCGGCAGGGGCAGCGGACCGCGGCGAGTGGCGGAGCTGACAGTGTGGCGACCCCCAGTGGCTGGAGCTGGGGGATGCTGTGGGAGCAGGTGCCGTCTTCAGCAGCCTCGTCCACCAGGACACTGTTCCGTGGCCAGGACCCCTTCTTAGCTTCTAGTTGGAAGTCCCGGGCTCAGTGTCTCCAGGGCCACCTTGAGGGCTGTGTTGGCGCCCTCTCCTCTGGGGGCCCCACTGCCATCTCCTCCCTCCCTTCCCCCTCGTGAGCTTCCAGTGGGAGGTAGAGACAGGTCACCAGAGGAAACGGGTGTCTCCGCCCCGGGAATGACCCACGAGTAGGAGCCCCAGGTCTGTCAGGCCCCCGCCAACCTGCCCCCACAGGTGCTGCTTATCCCACCACCAACCCGTTCGGACCCTCAGCCCATCCCAGCAGCTTTCTGACCACGGGTCACCTGACAGGTACGTGTGCTCTCCGGTCACTGGAGGCTGGCTGGCCAGCTCTCTGCAGCCCTCAGGGCTGGGGGAGGATGCGGGTGGGTGGGGAGGGGACCCCAGGAAATAGGACACCCCTCAGACTGTACAGGGGCACCTGCCATGCTCTGGTGTCCCAGGAGAGGGCCTGGTGGTCACATGGAGGCAGGTGGGAGCCCTGGCATGAGCCACAGAGCCTGAGCCCTGGTTGTCCCCACAGACCCTTTCAGCAGGCCAGGCACCTTCGGGGGCCTGGGGAGCCTGGGCAGCAGCGCCTTTGGAGGCCTGGGGAGCCACGCACTGAGTGAGTGACCACCAAGCTTGCTTCCTGCTCACACGCACGCATGGGCTCCCGGTGTGGGTTTGGGCTGCACCCTGACCCCTGGCTGACTGTTACCCTCTGGCCACCTCCCTGGGATGCAGGAATGGTGTGCTTCTCCCCAGCAGCCCTGCAGTTCTACAGGGCACCCTCAGTGGGGGCAGGGACGCTGTCCTGGCCTCACATTCCCGCCCTTCTCCAGCTCAGGGCAGCGGCATCTTTGCCCCCAAGGAGAGCTCCGCACTGCATGGCCTGCCCAGCTCCCACGAGGCCTGGAACCGACTGCACCGGGCGCCACCCTCCTTTCCCACACCACCCCCATGGCCTAAGCCTGTGGACCCCGATCGGGTCTCAGCCCTGACCAACCACGACCGAGAGCCGGACAAGGGCAGGGAGGAGCGGTGAGTGGCGCCCGCTCTGCTCTTGTGGCCTCCAGCCAGCTTTGCAGAACTCCGGGTGTGGGCCAAGCACCCACGCTCTGTGTGGAGATCCCACTTGCTGTACCCTCAGGGCTGGGAAAGGCTAGTAGAGGCCCCCATGGAGAACTCCTGGTGGGCGGGATTTGGGCAGGACCCACGGAGAGGGTGGGTCCACTCCTGGAAGCAGTGGCAGGGAAGGTGGGCTCATTGGCCCCAGCAGGGCCTCTGCGGGGACCGCGCAAGGGCAGGGCAGGGCAGTGGGGCCACCGGCATCTTCTAGGTGGGGGCCAGGTCTGGGAGGGGACCTGTGGGAGAGTCCCCTGGCTGGGAGGATGGGGCTGAGTGGGCTGCCCTGGGCCACAGGACTAGGCTGGCAGGGGTGGGGTGGGGGGACTATTCGAGTCAGCAGCGGAGTCTGGGATCTGAGGCGGCTGAGTTGTGGCTGGCTGGTGGAGTGGACAGGAGCAGGAGGGCTCCCAGCCTCATCCCTCCTGTTGGGGATCCCCAGCCAAGGCTGTGGGGGCCGTGCCCTCCTCCCTGCCCCCGGACTCAGGGCAAAGGGCTCAGAGGCACAGGGCAGTGGAGCCCCATGAATGGGAGCTATGGTCAGCCATGGCCAAGGCAGGACTCCAGGGTCCCATCCCCAGAGTGAACTTGGGGCCCAAGTTCCTCCCTGAGGCTCTGTGCTGCCTCAGGGGCTGAGCGGCTTGGGTCTGTGGGGAGAGCTCTGGGGTCCTGCTGCAGAGCTGGTTTCCACGTTCATCCAGGGGAGGGAAGACACGGGGCACCGTGGGGTCTTGGGAGGGTGTGGGCTTGTCACCCTGTGTTGACGGGGTGCTAAAGAGACCCCCGCACACACACCAAGGACCTTGAGGTCCTAGAGCTGGGAACTTGGTAGCAAACAGCATGCTTCCGGGCACCGTGTTAGACGAAGCCCCTCCTGTCCCTAGCTGAGTGAAGGTGTCTGTCTTGTCGCTCCCAGGGACCTCCTGGAGAAGACGCGCCTGCTGAGCCGGGCCTCACCTGCAGCCCCCGTGGGCCACCCAGTCAGCAGCCTCCTGCTCCGCGGCCAGAGCGAGCCGTGCCGGCCCGGGGTCCCTGCTGAGCGCGAGGCCGAGCCCCGCGTCAAGGAGAGCCGCTCCCCGGCCAAGGAGGACGGCGCCAAGATGGCCGCGCGCCCGCCGTCTCCCTACAGCAAGGCGGCCCTGGGCGACAGCCTGCGCCTGGCGGGCCTCCTGGGCCGAGAGCCGGGAAAGCCGCCCGAGGCGCCGGCCGAGCGGCCCCAGGGCGACATCAAGGTCAAGGAGGAGCGCAGGGAAGACAGCGACGCGCCCGAGCCCCCAGGGGCCGGCCTGCACCCAGCGCCCGAGCGTCCGCGCGCGCCCCCTGCGCCCCTGCAGCTCGGGCCCAGCCCGGCGGCCCGCGAGCGCCTGGGCTTCCCGTGGGAGCCCCTGCGCGACGCCTACCGCGGCCTGGAGCTGCCCCGGCGCGCCCTGCCGACCGCCGCCCCCGCCCCGGGCCCCGCCGCCCTCTTCGAGCCCCCGGAGCGCCCCTACCGCGACGCGCGAGCCGCACGAACAGCCCAGAGCGCCGCGGGAGGCGCGGGAGCTGGAGCGCGCCCGGGCCGCGCACCTGCGGCGCCGCCGCACCTGACCGCCGGCCGCGCACCTAGACGGCGCCGCGCTCCTGCCCGCGCTGGGCGCCTGCACTGGCTCGCGCGCCGCCGGCGCGCTGCAATAACGGTTTCCTGGCGCGACCGCCCGCGGCCGCGCGAATGCTGGCGCGTCGCTTGGTGGCCGCGGGTGGGCCCCCCACGCCCCCCGGGCCGCCGCCGCGGAGCAGGACTACGCCGCCGCTCGGGGGCCATGGGCCCGAGGCGCGCGACTACTCTCCATCCCGCAAACCCCAGGAGGTGGAGGCGCGGTAGTGCCCGCGGGACCGCGTGTACAGAGACCTTTCCACAAATGCACTGCTGTAAACTTTTGTACGTGGACGTTTCTAGAACCTAAGCACAGCGCCGTCAGTCCTGGGGTGACACTTGCTTACCGCCCGAAGTCTGCACAGTCGGGGAGTTCCATCCACAGCTTTGCTGGGGGTGATCTTTTGTTTTCCCAGCTTGAAATTAGGCTACTGGAGGAGAATTCAAGTTTGTACATCTTTTCCCACAGGTGAGAAGCGTTTTTAATAGATTTGTATTTTTTTCAATTTTGTGCTCTTTAGATCTTTAAAAACAAACAAAAAAGGAACTTTTGCTTTTTTATCTTCAGTTCAGATTTGCAATGTAAAGGCCTCAGATCCCTTTCTAGAGCCCCAGGATCTTTTGTCTTATTTATGGAGAAAAAAACGGTCATTTTGTCCAGCGCACTGTGAGGCCCCCCCTCAGGGCCGGCCTGGCCCTCCCTTGGTACTTGGAACCGAAGTTACAGATATATATTAAAATAATAATTAATAATCATGTACAAAACTTTTTTTGCCTTATGCAGAAGCATAAGAGGATTTCTTTTTTGGTTTGTTTTTAAAAAAAAAAACAAATGAAATATGTAAATAGTCTGTTAATATAAACATATGACGTTATTAAATTCTTAACCTAGGTAGACTTTATAAAAAGTTTCTAGAAACCTCTCTGCTTCTTTGTTTAACATGGTCACAAAAACCCACTCGCTGTCAGTTGGACGGGCTCAGAAGCTTAACTGCCGCGGACCCTCAACTATGCAAGCACTCCGAGGTGGGTGTGGCCGCGGCCCGGGCAGGACGCCCCCAGCCCCGCAGCCAGCAGGGCCGCCCTCCCCGGGCCTGGCCGGCTGTGGACCCTAGTGCTCTTCGTGCAGTGTTCTCAGAACCCAGACCAGACAAGTAGGTTTTTAGGAGTGAACAGTCTAAGGGTCCACTGCAAACAGAAATAGCGGCTTGTGGCCACTTTCTCGTCCTTGGCAGGCCGTCAGCAATGCCTTCCACCCGCGGGGGCTCTGGCATGATCTCCTTTTGGTTTCGGTTTTGCTCTCATAACCACCCGAACGTCCCCTTGTCCTGTCCTCGGCGTCCTTCTCTGTTCCCTGATGTCCACGCCTGTGTCCACTGCACTTTTGAGCCTTGTTGGTTCGACCGTCTGCAGCCGTCTGCTCTGTTCTGTATTTCCAAGCCGTGTTCCCACTGTGGGCTCTGGTTGTTCTGAACACTGAGTTCTCGTGTCAATCAATGAAGATAAATACAGCCTTGATTTTGGATCACAACGTGGTCGGGTGTTCTGTGTGGCGTTATGGAAGGTGGGGGTCCGCGGCCCCCTCCAGGGTGGAGCTGGGCCGCCGGTCACCCTTGCCCAGAAGCTCAGCGTCTTCACGGGTCTCGTCCTCACGTCTCCAGCCCCGCCTGGGCCGGCACCCCCAGGGCTGTTCCGCTGCTGGGATAACCTCCCGCCCTTTGCTGGCCGCCTCCACCTGGGCCCACCCCCACCCCGTCTGCCTGCTCGGCCTTGTCTTCTGGCTAGAGGCTCATGTGCGCGCAGGGCTGGCCTGCCCCCCACCCCCACTGCCCGGGCCCCACACAAGGCCAGGTGAGCCTTTTGTGGAGAAATGAGGGCTCAGAGAGGGAGGGGGCAGAGGCAGAACTGGCCACCTCTACTCTCCGGAGAAGGGCAAGGGGCTGTTACCCTACCCCGTCCATGGTGTGGAAATGGGGGCCCCGAATGGATTTGCCTTGTAGGGTGAGCAGCCAGACCCAGAACTGCCCTGAGCCTGAGAAGGGCCCCCCATGGAAGGTTGGGGTACCCCACACGGAGCCCACTGTGCCCACGCTAAACCCCGCACAGCTGCCAGGGCAGGCCCGGCCGGCCCACCAGTCCCCAGGGCTCTGGGGACCTACGCGTAGGTGTCGTGGGCCCATGGAGCCAGTCAGGCTCTCCCCTGGACTGACCACCTGCGAGTCCAGGGATATCATGGAAAGGAATAAAATATTTGAGCTAGAAGGAAAGGAAACAGTCTGCATGGAACCTCAGGATGGAGGGGAGTAGGTCAGGCGAGGCCCCAGGCGGAAAGTCACCCATGGGAGACAGTGTTGGTACCCGCGCTGGGGCGGGCTGTCCCATCCCTGAGGGGCACCATTCTCAAGAGCTCACGTTCTCTGGTGGAATGTTATCCTTGAGGAGGATGACTCACGATGGAGCAAAATCCATAGTGAAAATCGGGCGCCCGGGAGCACGCCGCCGGGCCCTCCCCACTAAGGGCCCTGGTCTACAAGAGTGGCCTGTAAGGGACGGTCCTCTGTGGTACAGCAGCAGAGTCCAGGGACCCAGCGTCCGCACTGGAACATCACTCCCTAGGAAACGTCTTTAAAATCAGAATAAATGGTTATGAAATAAAGATTTTCTATAAAAGGGCTGAAAGACAAAAGTTTACAAAATGTGTAAAGTCTCCTAGAAGGTGAGACAAAAAGACAATGAGTTGAGGAATTGGGGAAAAGTAAAATACGGACGGCCTTTCCTGGATGCCGTCATCTGACTCCCAGGACTTTCAGGAAAACAGACGGAACCCGAGGTGGGGTTGGGGGGGCATTTAGGGGAAGTGATGTGACAAACAGCCAGCCCGGTGCCCGTCAAGAACGGACGTGCTCAGACATGCGTTTCTTCCCCGCGTCCTCTCTTTGGAAGCTACTAGAGGAAAAACTCCGGTGAACTGAGCTTGTAAACCAGCAGGAAGAACCCACACGGGCAGCGCTGCGGAGGGAAGGCCCAGGATGGCGCCCGTGCCGCAGGGCAGCGAGCCCTCCCCGCGCCCGGAATGTGCCGTGAGCCCCGCTGCTCTCTGCATGTGAACTCCGGGGTTAGTGCGCCGGGTTTTTGTCCCTCTTCCTCTGGGAGCTTTGCGTTGGGAGAGCCCTGGAGTCACAGGCTGATCCGGGGAAGAACTGACTTCTTTACAGCACTGATTCCGGACCCCACGCGGCACGCTCGCTCCTGTGGGAGCCCTTCCCGTGGTCCCGTGAAAGTCTGAACTCCGCACGCGAGGCTTGCAGCTTCTTGCGAGCCATAGTCCTGGGCGTTTCACGCTTGTACTAACGTGTGTGTTCGCACGGGTGGGCGATCGCGCAGCACAGCCCGGCCGACGTGAGCGCTGGCTACCGCGCTCCTGCAGCACCTCGGCCTTCCGCGGGCACAGAAGGACGGCTCTCCTGGCCCTTTGTGGTCGGGGGTGGGACTCGCTCTGCTCAATTCGCTGTGTTGCTTCCCAGCTGGGGTGCATTTAGCCGCCAGTGTGGACATCCCCCCCCCTGCGACCCTCCAGCAGCCAGAACTGTTCCCACGGGCCGCCGCTCTGTCGGTCTGGCTCTTGCGGAGAACACCGCACGCTGTTGGCCGAGCCGCGCGGGGCGTGCAGTGTGGCCGGAAGTAGCCTTGGAGGTTAGGAGCCCCGGGATGGGGCTTCTCATCACGGCAGCACAACCTCACCCACCCTGACACGGGTTGCTTAACCCCTTCCTGCTCCACTGTTTTCAGGTGGTTTCCTTACTTCCCAGAAGGACGTCATGTTCGGACAGTCTGGCTGTCCCTCTTTCACGGTGCTCACTTGTGCTGGTGCAGGGACCACGGGACTGGCCCCGGGCGGTGACCCTGCCCTTGTTCCTGCCTGTGCTGGGGGCTCGTCTAAGGTCCCACAGTCTGCAGGATGGGGACTTTGATTTCCAGGTGCTGGGTCTTCTTTAATTTCCGCTTCCTTTTAAACTGTGAAATCGGACACAGGTGTCTGATGTGCACCTTTGTCCCGCTGGCGTGGCTAGCGCAGGTCCACAGGCGCTCTGGTGCTGGCCGCGGTGGCCCACTCGTCCGCGTGTCGTGTCGTTGCCCGCTTTGGTCACAGTGCCCTGCATCTCCTGCCTTGATTCAGACACTTACTGGAGAAACGATTTTAAAAGTTGTGCCCACTGTAAGCAAGCAAACTTCACTCCACGTCCGCGAATCTCGAAGGGGACTCCGTTCTCCGGTGTCCACGTGGTTACTCAACACCATACCCGACTTTGCTGATCTTTCTGAAGATTTTGTGTGTTTGCCCCCGGAATTGGGGGCCAGCGCTTCTGGGCTGTTCTGCTCCGGTCTGGCCTCGACACGTGGGGGCTCCAGCCTCCCGGGGTAGGGGGGCTGCGGGGCGCTCTGGCGGGAGCCCAGGAAGCCCGCGAGCCCCAGCACAGGGCAAGCACAGGACTGGGCACGGGCTCTGGGTTCCACAGGCAACCAGCGTCTTGGCTGCATTGCTCCCCAGTTCTAGAGACGATGCGGGCAATTTAGATCTTTCTGGAAAACGCAACCACGTCACCTCAGGGAGCACGCTGCGAGGCACCGTCTTGTAACGCGTTTCCAGGTGTGTTGTCGCCGACACCCTTGTGACCCTCGCTGGCACGCTCTGTCGTCGGCCAGACTCTCACAGGCTGTTCCACGTCATTCCGTGTTGCAGGAACCGCACGTCTGGGGTTTCCTTCTCGCTCTCCGCGCCCCAGGGAGGAGCCAGAGGGGTGTGCCCAGCGCCCCACCAAGCATCCCTCCTGCTCTGGCGACGCGCATGTCCAGCAGCCCCCCTCCCCCGCCTCTCCTGCTGAGGGGCTCCCGACGGGGTCCCGCAGGGCCAGCCGCCATCCAGGAGGTTCAGCGGGAGCTCTGGTCCCTCCCCGACTGCAAACGCCCATCTTTCCCAGCGAGAGTAATACATGCGTGGCCCGCCCGCACCCCGCCGGCACCACGGTATTAAAGCCGTAAACTCTTTCCCGGGTGCGGCTGCCCTGAGCTGACGGCACCCCCAGGAGGGGCCGCGCGGTGGGGTGGCTGCGTCTGCGCTCTTGTTATTTCCCCCTGGTTTACTCTGGGGGAAGAGACCACGGGCAATAGATTCCTAGAAGCGCCTGCACCCGACCCCACGCCACTTGTCCCACGCTCTCGGAGGGGAAGGGACAGCCGTGGGCCCCGAGCACCAGGTCCCCGTGCAGGACATCTCCCCAAACCAGGGGCCCCGGGTCGCAGCGGAGCACCCCCTTCCTGCCCCTCCCCCAACAACCCCTCCATCTTGACCTCACGTCTGGGAGAATTCTGTGAGTTTTAGGGTCCACCTGGCTTCAGCAGGAGCTGATTAGCACAGAACGTGCCGCGTGCGACCTCTGATGGGAATATTGTGTGCGGCGGGCAGTGGCTTGACCCTCACGCCAGTGTGACTTCGTCACGGGAGGACAGGAGACGGGCCCGGGCTGGGGGCCTGCACTCGGGACCATGGCCGTTGGCCTCTCTGGGTCCACGGTGTCAGGAGCTTGATGGGGACGCGGCGTCCGTTTGGGAAGGTGAAGGACGCTCCGGAAGATGGTGACAGCCCCACGCGGTGTGAGTCACTTAATGCCCCTGAGCTGCCCCCACGAGGGGGTGCTTCTCACGTTCTACTTATCACAGTGTTTTAATTGCTTGCTGTGACTACAGAATATAATACGGTTTAGCCGGGGAAGAAGTCCAGGGAAAGGATAGATCACTCCCCCAGAAGGCACGGAGGCACGCGCCCGCCTTGCTGGGGTCTTGGGGGTCCCTGGGCACTCGGGGCCACATCAGCACACACTGATTATCCCCAGTGGAGGGGGAGGCCCCCTGTCCCGTGACACCAGGGCTGCTGTGGGAATTGTTCCAGACACAGAAATGGGGGCAGCACCGACCGAGGCCATTCTGAGCAGACGTGTCCGAGGCCGGCATCGGGCAGCCTTCCCCACGTCCCTGTTGGAACCACGGCGCTGTCCCCGTGGGACCCCCTGCCAGCCGGGGCCTCAGTGACATACAGTGGAACAGAGCCACGCCGGCGTGTGACACACAGGAGAGGGGTTCAGCCACTTCTCAGTGCCACACACCTAGGTCAGGT
>NW_024425897.1:29708546-29711316 GCF_017311325.1 Ursus maritimus
TGTCCCTCTTTCACGGTGCTCACTTGTGCTGGTGCAGGGACCACGGGACTGGCCCCGGGCGGTGACCCTGCCCTTGTTCCTGCCTGTGCTGGGGGCTCGTCTAAGGTCCCACAGTCTGCAGGATGGGGACTTTGATTTCCAGGTGCTGGGTCTTCTTTAATTTCCGCTTCCTTTTAAACTGTGAAATCGGACACAGGTGTCTGATGTGCACCTTTGTCCCGCTGGCGTGGCTAGCGCAGGTCCACAGGCGCTCTGGTGCTGGCCGCGGTGGCCCACTCGTCCGCGTGTCGTGTCGTTGCCCGCTTTGGTCACAGTGCCCTGCATCTCCTGCCTTGATTCAGACACTTACTGGAGAAACGATTTTAAAAGTTGTGCCCACTGTAAGCAAGCAAACTTCACTCCACGTCCGCGAATCTCGAAGGGGACTCCGTTCTCCGGTGTCCACGTGGTTACTCAACACCATACCCGACTTTGCTGATCTTTCTGAAGATTTTGTGTGTTTGCCCCCGGAATTGGGGGCCAGCGCTTCTGGGCTGTTCTGCTCCGGTCTGGCCTCGACACGTGGGGGCTCCAGCCTCCCGGGGTAGGGGGGCTGCGGGGCGCTCTGGCGGGAGCCCAGGAAGCCCGCGAGCCCCAGCACAGGGCAAGCACAGGACTGGGCACGGGCTCTGGGTTCCACAGGCAACCAGCGTCTTGGCTGCATTGCTCCCCAGTTCTAGAGACGATGCGGGCAATTTAGATCTTTCTGGAAAACGCAACCACGTCACCTCAGGGAGCACGCTGCGAGGCACCGTCTTGTAACGCGTTTCCAGGTGTGTTGTCGCCGACACCCTTGTGACCCTCGCTGGCACGCTCTGTCGTCGGCCAGACTCTCACAGGCTGTTCCACGTCATTCCGTGTTGCAGGAACCGCACGTCTGGGGTTTCCTTCTCGCTCTCCGCGCCCCAGGGAGGAGCCAGAGGGGTGTGCCCAGCGCCCCACCAAGCATCCCTCCTGCTCTGGCGACGCGCATGTCCAGCAGCCCCCCTCCCCCGCCTCTCCTGCTGAGGGGCTCCCGACGGGGTCCCGCAGGGCCAGCCGCCATCCAGGAGGTTCAGCGGGAGCTCTGGTCCCTCCCCGACTGCAAACGCCCATCTTTCCCAGCGAGAGTAATACATGCGTGGCCCGCCCGCACCCCGCCGGCACCACGGTATTAAAGCCGTAAACTCTTTCCCGGGTGCGGCTGCCCTGAGCTGACGGCACCCCCAGGAGGGGCCGCGCGGTGGGGTGGCTGCGTCTGCGCTCTTGTTATTTCCCCCTGGTTTACTCTGGGGGAAGAGACCACGGGCAATAGATTCCTAGAAGCGCCTGCACCCGACCCCACGCCACTTGTCCCACGCTCTCGGAGGGGAAGGGACAGCCGTGGGCCCCGAGCACCAGGTCCCCGTGCAGGACATCTCCCCAAACCAGGGGCCCCGGGTCGCAGCGGAGCACCCCCTTCCTGCCCCTCCCCCAACAACCCCTCCATCTTGACCTCACGTCTGGGAGAATTCTGTGAGTTTTAGGGTCCACCTGGCTTCAGCAGGAGCTGATTAGCACAGAACGTGCCGCGTGCGACCTCTGATGGGAATATTGTGTGCGGCGGGCAGTGGCTTGACCCTCACGCCAGTGTGACTTCGTCACGGGAGGACAGGAGACGGGCCCGGGCTGGGGGCCTGCACTCGGGACCATGGCCGTTGGCCTCTCTGGGTCCACGGTGTCAGGAGCTTGATGGGGACGCGGCGTCCGTTTGGGAAGGTGAAGGACGCTCCGGAAGATGGTGACAGCCCCACGCGGTGTGAGTCACTTAATGCCCCTGAGCTGCCCCCACGAGGGGGTGCTTCTCACGTTCTACTTATCACAGTGTTTTAATTGCTTGCTGTGACTACAGAATATAATACGGTTTAGCCGGGGAAGAAGTCCAGGGAAAGGATAGATCACTCCCCCAGAAGGCACGGAGGCACGCGCCCGCCTTGCTGGGGTCTTGGGGGTCCCTGGGCACTCGGGGCCACATCAGCACACACTGATTATCCCCAGTGGAGGGGGAGGCCCCCTGTCCCGTGACACCAGGGCTGCTGTGGGAATTGTTCCAGACACAGAAATGGGGGCAGCACCGACCGAGGCCATTCTGAGCAGACGTGTCCGAGGCCGGCATCGGGCAGCCTTCCCCACGTCCCTGTTGGAACCACGGCGCTGTCCCCGTGGGACCCCCTGCCAGCCGGGGCCTCAGTGACATACAGTGGAACAGAGCCACGCCGGCGTGTGACACACAGGAGAGGGGTTCAGCCACTTCTCAGTGCCACACACCTAGGTCAGGTGGACCGCCAAGCCTCCCGTTCAAGGGGCTGGGAGCCAGACCTCACATTCCAGCGAAGCCCCTCACTCACGCTCACACTCACACTTCCCATCCAGCGTCACCTGTTCCCCCTCGCAGGGCCCAAATGGAGGTGGATCCTGGCAGGTCCCCTGCTCCGAGGGGCTCTCAGTCTGTAACCAAGTAGGGCAACCAGGCCGGTCAAAAGGTCGGCGTGGGCTGTGGGGGCAGAGGAGGCGGCCTCGAGCTGGCCTTCAAGGGGATGGATGAGAGCCACATGCCGGGCTCCCCCGTGAGCGGCCCCTCTGCTTCCCTGTGGGCCTGGGTCCAGCGGCTCTTCATGCCTGTCTCGGGTGTTTCTAGAACAACCAGGCTCAATCCACAAGTTGAAGCCCCAACCCCCGGACCCAGGACGTTGCTCTGTATGGACATAGGGTC
>NW_024425897.1:29711326-29751458 GCF_017311325.1 Ursus maritimus
ACCCGACTTTGCTGATCTTTCTGAAGATTTTGTGTGTTTGCCCCCGGAATTGGGGGCCAGCGCTTCTGGGCTGTTCTGCTCCGGTCTGGCCTCGACACGTGGGGGCTCCAGCCTCCCGGGGTAGGGGGGCTGCGGGGCGCTCTGGCGGGAGCCCAGGAAGCCCGCGAGCCCCAGCACAGGGCAAGCACAGGACTGGGCACGGGCTCTGGGTTCCACAGGCAACCAGCGTCTTGGCTGCATTGCTCCCCAGTTCTAGAGACGATGCGGGCAATTTAGATCTTTCTGGAAAACGCAACCACGTCACCTCAGGGAGCACGCTGCGAGGCACCGTCTTGTAACGCGTTTCCAGGTGTGTTGTCGCCGACACCCTTGTGACCCTCGCTGGCACGCTCTGTCGTCGGCCAGACTCTCACAGGCTGTTCCACGTCATTCCGTGTTGCAGGAACCGCACGTCTGGGGTTTCCTTCTCGCTCTCCGCGCCCCAGGGAGGAGCCAGAGGGGTGTGCCCAGCGCCCCACCAAGCATCCCTCCTGCTCTGGCGACGCGCATGTCCAGCAGCCCCCCTCCCCCGCCTCTCCTGCTGAGGGGCTCCCGACGGGGTCCCGCAGGGCCAGCCGCCATCCAGGAGGTTCAGCGGGAGCTCTGGTCCCTCCCCGACTGCAAACGCCCATCTTTCCCAGCGAGAGTAATACATGCGTGGCCCGCCCGCACCCCGCCGGCACCACGGTATTAAAGCCGTAAACTCTTTCCCGGGTGCGGCTGCCCTGAGCTGACGGCACCCCCAGGAGGGGCCGCGCGGTGGGGTGGCTGCGTCTGCGCTCTTGTTATTTCCCCCTGGTTTACTCTGGGGGAAGAGACCACGGGCAATAGATTCCTAGAAGCGCCTGCACCCGACCCCACGCCACTTGTCCCACGCTCTCGGAGGGGAAGGGACAGCCGTGGGCCCCGAGCACCAGGTCCCCGTGCAGGACATCTCCCCAAACCAGGGGCCCCGGGTCGCAGCGGAGCACCCCCTTCCTGCCCCTCCCCCAACAACCCCTCCATCTTGACCTCACGTCTGGGAGAATTCTGTGAGTTTTAGGGTCCACCTGGCTTCAGCAGGAGCTGATTAGCACAGAACGTGCCGCGTGCGACCTCTGATGGGAATATTGTGTGCGGCGGGCAGTGGCTTGACCCTCACGCCAGTGTGACTTCGTCACGGGAGGACAGGAGACGGGCCCGGGCTGGGGGCCTGCACTCGGGACCATGGCCGTTGGCCTCTCTGGGTCCACGGTGTCAGGAGCTTGATGGGGACGCGGCGTCCGTTTGGGAAGGTGAAGGACGCTCCGGAAGATGGTGACAGCCCCACGCGGTGTGAGTCACTTAATGCCCCTGAGCTGCCCCCACGAGGGGGTGCTTCTCACGTTCTACTTATCACAGTGTTTTAATTGCTTGCTGTGACTACAGAATATAATACGGTTTAGCCGGGGAAGAAGTCCAGGGAAAGGATAGATCACTCCCCCAGAAGGCACGGAGGCACGCGCCCGCCTTGCTGGGGTCTTGGGGGTCCCTGGGCACTCGGGGCCACATCAGCACACACTGATTATCCCCAGTGGAGGGGGAGGCCCCCTGTCCCGTGACACCAGGGCTGCTGTGGGAATTGTTCCAGACACAGAAATGGGGGCAGCACCGACCGAGGCCATTCTGAGCAGACGTGTCCGAGGCCGGCATCGGGCAGCCTTCCCCACGTCCCTGTTGGAACCACGGCGCTGTCCCCGTGGGACCCCCTGCCAGCCGGGGCCTCAGTGACATACAGTGGAACAGAGCCACGCCGGCGTGTGACACACAGGAGAGGGGTTCAGCCACTTCTCAGTGCCACACACCTAGGTCAGGTGGACCGCCAAGCCTCCCGTTCAAGGGGCTGGGAGCCAGACCTCACATTCCAGCGAAGCCCCTCACTCACGCTCACACTCACACTTCCCATCCAGCGTCACCTGTTCCCCCTCGCAGGGCCCAAATGGAGGTGGATCCTGGCAGGTCCCCTGCTCCGAGGGGCTCTCAGTCTGTAACCAAGTAGGGCAACCAGGCCGGTCAAAAGGTCGGCGTGGGCTGTGGGGGCAGAGGAGGCGGCCTCGAGCTGGCCTTCAAGGGGATGGATGAGAGCCACATGCCGGGCTCCCCCGTGAGCGGCCCCTCTGCTTCCCTGTGGGCCTGGGTCCAGCGGCTCTTCATGCCTGTCTCGGGTGTTTCTAGAACAACCAGGCTCAATCCACAAGTTGAAGCCCCAACCCCCGGACCCAGGACGTTGCTCTGTATGGACATAGGGTCTCCAAGCAGGTGCCGGAGGTAAAATGAGGCCACTAGGATGAATCTAACCCAATAGGACGGGTGTCCTTCTAAGAAGGGGAGAGCAGGACACGGACATGCACAGGGGACAACTCGTGGGGACCAGCGGGAAGACAGCGTCTACACACCCAGGGGAAGGCCTTCAGACCATGAGGAGTAGATATCTGTGGTTCAGGCCGCCCCATGAAGCCTGGGCGGCCCTGGTGTGTCCTGCTACGTGGTGTTCCTGTGGACTGCTCTGTCAGTCAGGGTCCTCCAGAGAAATGGACCATGTGGCAGCTGCTCACGTGGCCTCAGTTCACACAGCCTCACCCACGTGGCATCCACATATGCGGCCTTGGTCCATGTGGCCTTGGTCCAAGTGGCGCCCGTGCACGTGGCCTCGGCTCACAGAGCACCCTCTCACTTGGCACCCGCTCTCGTGGGGGGGGACACGTTCCTCCTTCTCAGGGTCCAGGTGTGGGGACCATGTCCTTTGTCCCTGGATTGCCAGGCCTGGGGACCGAGTACCTCCTCCTGGCTTGCAGGAATGGGGGCTGCGCTCCTCCTCCCCCGGGGCCCAGACATGGGGATGGGCAGGGCCTGGTGCCCCACAGTCTCCATCGCCATGTTCTGCCATCTTCCTGGGACCTGGGGCCTCACCCCTCTGACGAGGCTCGTCTGTGTTTGTTGGTGCTGCTGGAAGGGGCAGGCTGTCACCTCATCAGTGCCCCAAGTCCCTGCAGCTGGTGTGGGTGGTTGGGCCTGAGGACAGGGCCGGGCACCAGGGGCAGCGTTGCTAACATTTGGGACCGCTGTCCCAGACTTTTGCCGACTCTGGGTGGCATGCTTGGCTGTGTTGTGGGGCTCGTGTGCCCAGAAACTGATGGATTCTGGGGTCAGGAGGGGATCTGGCTGTGGGAGCTTCAGAGTTCTATACTGGGTGTGCTTGTGGTCAGGCCTTGGGGTGGGCACCGTTCCCCCTGAAGGCCTTGTTGGTGGTTGAGGAAAGGCCCCGTCTCCGCGGACTGCAGTGCCCCCTGCAGCCGGGGACCGGCTCCCAGGGTGTGGACTGCACAAGTGCAGGTACAGGTCAGGGGATCCGGGGACCTGGCACAGGGCAGGGTCGGCCGACGAGGCTGGGCGACAGGAGGGGGTTTTAGGGGTTCCTGGTGTCCTTCTTAACCCGCACATCGGGTCCGTTCCGCCCAGGGCAGCAGGACTGGGATCGCCCTGCCAGGTCGGGGCCCACACTGGTGTGGGGAGCAGGGAGCACGGACGCCTGGCCTGGGGCCGCCTGCGGGAATGCTGAGTGACCCTCAGCATGTGAAGGCTACGTCCTCAGGACTGTGGGGGGAGGACTCCCTCCACCCTGAGCTCCGTGCAGGCGGGTGCGGACCAGCCTGAGACTGAGAGGCCGGGAGGAAGCTGGCCTGCAGAGGCGAGTGACCCCGGGGCAGCCAGGCATGGTCGCAGGTGGGGAACCCAAACAGGGCAGGTGGGGGAGAGCCAGGACGTCGAGCAGCGCACCCAGCGGCCTGTCGGGGCACAGACCACAGGCAGCCCTGCAGCCTGGCAGCCGCGGACCCTCAGGCCCCCAGTTCAGAGACGGCTGCCGGTGAGCTGGTTCACGTGGGACCCCCGAAAGAACTTCGGGAGGGAAGGGTCTCCACCCTGGGGTGCACATGGGGGGAGCGAGAGCCCCAGCGCCAGGAGAGAAAAGTTCAAAAGAGGCGGAGTGACGATGGGCCGCGGAGGACCCACAGGCAGCCCAGAGCCTGGGGAGGGGGCTGAGGAGGGGACGGGGGATGGGAGGGAGACCCCCGCCGACCCCACACAGACCTCACAGAGCCCTGGTTACTCCAGACCGCGGGCCACCGGGCCTCCGGATGCAAAAGGCAGTGCCTGGCGCCAGCTTCAAGCGGCTGCCCCAAAATTCGGGGGTGTTCGTTTTCGGGAACAACCTGAGCCCCACAGGCCACGAGGGGGCCGGCGGACACGGGTGGGGTGAGAAAGGGGGAGCGGCGCACGCTCAGCCGGGGCCCCGTGCGAGGGTCCGGGGCGCCTGCTCAGGCTGCGGGAGGGGAGGGAGCGCGGCCCGAAACCGGGGACTGTGCGTATAGCCCCGGGCCCCACAGCAGGCAGCCAGTCGCGGTGCGGACTCAAGTCGCCTCACAAACGTGGTCGGGGGAGGGTTCTGGTTCTGATGTGGACCCGGCTCCCACCGCGCAGGTGAAGGCCTGCCTAGCGCGCATGCGTGAACCGCGCGGGGCGGGGAGCCAGGGACCCAGAAGAGGGCGAGCGCGCAGAGCGGCTGGGAGGGGGCCGGCCCCTGGCGTCCAATCCGCTGCCTAATTCCAGCCCGAGCTGCACACCTGCGCCTATCTCGCCCCCAGAGGTAAAGCTGAGGAGCGGGGTCGGCCTCGGTCGCAGGGGCCCCGGCTGGCGGGGTGTTTTCCAGCCACAGACACCTGGAGCCTCGATGCGGTCAGCCCGGGACCCCTCCAGGCAGGCAGCCAGTTGCAGGGGGCTGACGGCACCGTGGCAAGCGCCCCTGACGCAGGGCTTGGGGTGCCTTCTGTGTTCCGGAGGCTGTGGGGTGCTCTCGCTGTCCTGAATCTGCACCGGTTTCCAGGGCCTCCCGCGGCGGACAGGTGGGTGTCGCACATTGACGAGCTGCCCGGGTCAGGGGAGCCAGGCGCTGGCGTGGCCAGTGTGGGGGGTGTGTGTGGCGGCGTCCCCGGGCTCAGCTGGCGGGGCCCACGCGCTCCACCGACTTGCAGGCCGGCACCTGCGCGCGTGGGGGCGCGTTTCCCTTTGCGCCCGAGCTGCAGGAGCCGGACTGCGCTGCCAGGTGGGCCTGGGTCCACTGGCCGCGTGGTCCTTGGGTGCGAGACCCCTCAGGGCCTTGAGTTCGGGAGAAGGCGGGCCCCTCCTCAGGCAGCCGGTGCAAATGGGGACGGAGCTTGGCCCCTGGAAAGGGGCCTCTAAGAAAGATTTGGGGGGTGGGCTCCCTCCGGCCTGGAGGCCGTGCAGGGGTTGCAGACCGACCCCGCTCGGCAGGCTCCGACGACCCCAGCTGCCCTGCGCGGGCGGACGCGTGTTTACTGAGCATGCTGCGGCCGCCCCGGCGTGTGGAGCCAAGGATCCGCCCCGGGCGAGGGTCTGGAGGGGCCGCTTCACGGGAGGGCCGTGGGGTACATGGCATCTGCCTGTTTCCACGCGCAGACCCACACAACCGCCGGTGTTCCCCCTGGAGGCAGAGCGAAGGGGTCTGGAAGCCTCGCGAGGACGGACTCGGCGCGCTGACCGCGGTGTCCTCAACGAGCCGCACCTGGGAGCCTTGTGCGCTGCAGAACCTGGGCCTTCACAACAGTGAGCACACCTGGGGCCGCACTCGCCCCATTTGCGGGGCTGCGTCCAGAGGATTTCAGGGGTGGGCTCCCTCCGTGGGGACACAAGGCATAGGTGGCTGGACGTGCGCCCTGGCTGCCAGGGCAGGGACGGGGTGAGTCCTGTGCACGTGTGAGCTCCCAGGTCAGGGGAGCCGGGGCCTGGAACAGGGGAGGTCGGGGCGCAGAGCAGACGTGTGGGGACCTGCGTCTGCCCAAGTCCAAGCCCAAACCTGCACCCACACACTCGTGCCCCCCCCCCCGGCGTGTCGGGTTTGGGGGCCAGCAACGCTCACACTGGTTGTCTTTGCCGTCCGTGTCTTTCATGTTGGCTCACTGAGCGAGTATCTCCCGCCAATTACTGGTTTTTAATTTACCAGTAAATAGCACACTCAGGCTCGTGCCAGACTCATCACACTAGTGTCCAGGTGAGGGGGGTGAGAGCAGCAAACCTCAAATGTAGTGGGTGTACTTCTGTTGGAGTCAGAGGCACCCTCGCCAGCGGCGGTCTGACCTCCAGCTGCCAGAGTCAGAGTCAGGGTTCAGTGTTGCCAGAGCTCGTTTCCAGAGAAGGAGGGCGCTGGTGCTGAAGGGCCGCATGTCCTTCCCTGGGGTCTTTGCCTGCCTTTCACCCCGCCCGTGAAGGGGCTCCTCCACAGCAGGAGTCCTGGATCGGCAAGCTGTAGCCTTGCGCAGACTGGGCAGTCTGGGCTAGTCCCCCAGCTCTGGGTATTCATGGTCCCCGTGCCCCTGTGTCTGCACTGATGAGCCCCCAGTGGGGCCCCGCGGCCGCCGAGCTGCTGAGCTCTTCTGGGGGAGAAGAGAGCAGAGGAAGCTGCCCTAGGCCACCGCCCGCACTCTTGTATCAAACAAGGTCGCTGTTAAGAGCAATCTGCCTCTTGGCCACGAAGGAGTGGATGTGAAATCCGTCAAACCCACACACGGCCATCCCCCCCATGGCTCCCAGGCCCGCACGAATTCACCCCGGGACCCAGTGCCCCGCACACGCAGGTGCACAGAAGTATCCGTCCGCCCCGCGCTCCTACATCGCCTAGACCACAAACAATCCGACTTCGCCAGCGGTTTCCCCTTGATGCACATTCGTTCAACCGCACGTCATGACCGCGCACGGAACTAGATCCCTGCTGTGAGGCTATGAGCCCAGCAACGAAACCCGAACGTGGTGCCATATCCAGTCGATCCGCAGATCGGCCTCTTACACCACGCGTGGCTTCCTCGAGGCCGTGTTTGCGAGGAGAGGTCGCGGACGGAAGGCGCCGGGGCACCAGCGCGCACAGCTCCGGCAGGCACGCCTCCGCTCGCCGCGACGCCGGAATCCGGACTCTGGTTCGGGGCGCGCGTCTGTTCCCTGTGTGGTTCCTGCGAAGTCTCGACGTCACGTGCTCCCTTACTGTCTCTGTGTTTCCAGCGCGCGACTTCCTTTATGAGGATGGTTTCTGCGAGTCCACAGTGAGGTAGGCTCTTCTCGTAGCTCCTTCGTCCTCTGTAACCTCAGGGAATATCATTTCCTCCCCTCGTCGGACGCGCGGTGCTCTGGACGTCCACGGCCCGTCACAGTGTGCCCTTTGTTCTGTTTGGACTCGAGTGGGTCAGGCGGAGCCTTGGCTCCGTGCTTGCGCTCCCGGGCCCAGGTCCCGAATTGTGTGGACCCGGCCGAGGGTGTTCCCAGGTACTCGTACTGCAGACGGCTCCAAAGGTCTAAGTTGTAGGGGATCCGTTCCGTTCCACCAACATCGCCTTGGGAACCGGTTTCCCTTCTGTCATAAGGAGGCTCCTGCGGCCCGTAGGCTCCCTCCACTCTCTCTTGTCATATCGGGGAACCACGGAAGTGCGGTGAGCCAATGTCCTCCTTCCTCCTGGAAGCACCAGTAGTCTAATTTCACAGCTTCCCGAGGAATCAGGACACGAGGCTGTGTGCTGTCTCCTTCCCTCCTGGCTGGGCTGTCTGGCGTCCGCACAACCAGGACTGGTTCTAAGAGTACTCCCGGTGTTAGCCCAGCGTCCTGCAACAGCTGTCAGTCTGGACTCAGAGACATGCCTTTCATGTCGTGTTTTGAGTCTGTTGTTCTTTCTAGTGCCTTCTCCAACGCTTCCTGGCACATTTCCGTTGCGCTGTTTACTTCCGTGGGAAATTCTGTAACACAATTCTGTATTCTGCTGACTGTGCCCGTCTGTGCCCACTGCCGACCAACCTGCACGGCCTGTGTGTCCGACCGAGGCTGTCTGGTTTCTCGGTATTTAAAACCCAGTGTGATTCGATCAGTTTGGAGTTGAGAACAGTGGTTGCCATGGTTCCTCCAGCGATACCTTCCACCGGTCCCACAAGGAGCTGTCAGGGTTTCCTGTCTTTCAGAGAATCTGTGTTTGGCACAGGGTGTAAGGTGGGCGTAAATGAGGTTGGAGAGAACTCGGCACACTTGGGGGACGTATATCTGTCTAGAAAGTCCTGCCTATTAAGTTTCAAGTCCCAGGCTACGCGGGTCGCTCCCGGTATGATGGAGGGAGGGTTTCTTTCTTTCTTTCTTTCTTTCTTTCTTTCTTTCTTTCTTTCTTTCTCTCTCTCTCCTTCCTTTTTTTCTTTTCTTTTCTTTCTTGATTTTATTTATTTATGTGACAGAGAGACAGCCAGCGAGAGAGGGAACACAGCAGGGGGAGTGGGAGAGGAAGAAGCAGGCTCCTAGCGGAGGAGCCTGATGTGGGGCTCGATCCCGGAACGCCAGGATCATGCCCTGAGCCGAAGGCAGACGCTTTAACGACTGCGCCACCCAGGCGCCCCGGAGGGAGGGTTTCTTAAGAGGGAACCCCTTCTCGCTGGGGGGGAAATTTGTGCTGTGAGATTGAAGGTCGCCATACACCACCAAGCAGGACGTGCGTTCCATGCCGGCTTCCTACGTGTGCTGTGACACGGAACCACGGGTCCCCTTCATCTTTTTTAGCTTTTTTTCTCTCTCGAGTTCGATACACAACTGTTACAAACTATAACAAGTAGAAGGCTGTCGAGACTAATAAAGTGGTCCTGTCCTCCCCTCCCCCATCGCCTACCGCTCCTGCTTCGCGGTAAAATGGCTTCGTTTCGAGGCTTGCGTGTACAAGGTCGTACATGTGGATTTTGGGGTTTCTCTTTATCTCCCATGTGGCCATCCCTTGAAGTCAATAAAAACCATCACATTTGTGTGTTGACAAGTGCATAGTACCTCACAGTGTAGCTAAACCGTATCTAGAAAGAGGTTCTCAGGTCCCAGGCACTCAAGTAAGGCAACAATAAACACCGACATCCTCTCGAAGCAGGACTTCTATTTCTGGGGAAGAAATCCCCCAAAACCGAATATGAAGAAAAACAAAACAAAACAACAACGAAACGCCACAAACCTGTTTTTTTCATTTTAATAGACTCTACTGTGAAATTACTACGCAAAAAGTAGAAACGGTTCTTCCTCCTACTGGCGAATCTCTGAAAGGCTCTATTTCCCCACCCGCTCACGCGGACGGGACGCGAACTGTCCGTTTAATTTCTTTCCATCGTGATACAGGTGTGCGCGTTAATCCTCGTGGCCGGTTTCCCCGCCCCCGCCCCCTCCCCACTGGGGACCAGCAGCGTGTTCTCTGTAGAGTCTGTCTCTTGGTTTCTCTCTCTCTCCCTTTGCTCGTTTGTGGTGTTTGTTAACTTCCACGTATGAGTGAACTTACACGGCACTTGTCTTTCTCTCACTGACTGACTTCTCTCTGCGTTATACGCTCTTCCTCCATCGGCGTCCTGGCGAGTGGCGAGATCGTATTCCTCTTTATGGCCGCGGGATACTCCGTTGTAGATATGAGCCACAGCTGCTTCTCCACCCATCAGTCGATGGGCGTTTGAGCTCTTTCCATAATCTGGCTCTTGTGGACGTCGCGGCTGTAAACGTAGGGGTGCATGTGTCCCTGTGAATTAGCGTTTGCATATTTTGGGGGCAAATACCCCGTAGCGCACTCACTGGATTGTAGGGTAGTTCATGTCTAACGATTGAGGACCCTCCCTACTCTTGAGAGCGGCTGCGCCAGCGTCATTCCCACGACAGTGCGCGAGGGATCCCTTTACCGCACATTCTCTCCAACAGCTGTTGTTTCCCGACGTGTTAGTTTTAGCCGTTCTGACTGGCGTGAGGTGATAGCTCTGTGGCTTGGATGCATCGTCTGCAAATATCTTCTCCCATTCTGTAGGTTGCCTTTTAGTTTGGGTGATTGTTTCCTTTGCCGTTTAGAAGCTTTTTATTTTCAGGGAGTCCCAGGAGTTCATTTTCTACTTTGTTTGCCCTTTCGGACACGAGCCTAGAGAGAAGCTGCTGCAGCCAATATGGTGGAGTTCACTGCCTGTGTTCCACACTGGGATTTTCACGGTTTCCTTCTCACATTTAGGTTTTTAATCCATTACGAATTTATTCTTTATATGGTATAAGGAAGTGGTTCAGTCTCATTCTTTGCATGTTGCTGTGCAGTTTTCCCAACACCATTTGTTGAAGAGGCTTTTTCCCATTGGGTGTTCATTCCTGCTTCATCCGAGATTGACAATATAGTCGTGGGTCCATTTCTGGGTTCTCTGTTCTGTTCCGTTGATCTGTGTGTCGTATTTGTGCCAGTACCATGCTGTCTTGACGATCACAGCTTTGCAATAGAGCTTGAAGTCTGGAATTCTGATGTCCCCAGCTTTGGTTTTCTTTCTCAAGATGGTTTTGCCTCTTCAAGGTGTTTCTTGGTTCCATACAAATTTTAGGCTTGATCGTCTAGCTCTGGGAGAACTGTTGTTGGTATTTTGGCAGGGATTGCATTGAATGTGTAGATGGCCTTGGGACAGAGACATTTCCACGATATTTGCTCTTCCAGCTCATGAGCGTGGAAGGTCTTTCCACTTGTGCTGCCTTGAATTTCTTTCTTCAGCGTTTTATGGTTTTCAGAGTACAGGTCTTTCGCCTCTTTGGTAAAATTTATTCCGAGATGTTTTATTGGTTTATTTTTGTGCAACTGTAAATGGTATTGTTTTCTTAATTTCATTTTCTGCTGCTTCATTAATGGCGTATAGGAAAACAGCAGGTTTCTCTATATTGAATTTGTATCTTGCGAACTTAGTGAATTCATGTCTCAGTTCTGGTAGATTTTCGGTGGAGTCTAAGGTGTCCCTTTTCTGTCAAAGTCTGGACATAGTGTCCATGGATCGAGGGTTCATGATCTAATCAGTGGCCATTGGTCTGCAAGCTCCTTGGGACCTTCCCAGATGGAGTGTGAACCTGGCCGCTGCTCTGAGGACAGGGAGAGACCAAGGAAAGGGACGGCCACTCCAGATTGGTAGGCGGCCGTTTGGAGCAGCACGGGAACTCACGTCCGTGTCTTGTCTTGGCAGCAGCAAGAGGAGTAGATCTCCACACCACCTGCCGCCTCTTACAGGTTTATACCGAGGCCGTAACTGGGCTCCGTCACGGGGACCATCCAGATGGTCTCAACACCACATCACTGTCTCCAGGCCACGTCCTTGGAGCAGCCTCTGGGGGCAGGGAAGGCAAGGGAAACCCACATTCCAAGGGCAGGGGAGGGGTCGGAGCCTCTGATTGCCTGGGTCCAGGTCACGGCAAGTGGTGGTCATGGCCTGTCGTCCACCGTCTCCAGCACCCCGCCCCTCCTGCCCGGCTCTTACAGCCTCACATGAACCTCAGTTCTGCGTGTGCCCTGAGGGGTCAGGAAGGGGTTTCGCTAGCCCGGAGATGGCTCCTGCGGCAGCTGTCCCACTGTGCTGGAGGCAGAGGTCACAGCAATGACACAGGGACATTCAAGAGAAAGCACAGATTAAGACAGTGGTTCCCCACATGACCAGCAACGTTCTCCAGCAAGAGGCCCATGATCCCAACCGCTGACTGATGAAATCCCCGAGGCTGGGGGTCGGATCACTCAGGGCGCTTCCCGTGTCCTCGTGAGACCCGAGAAACGTGGTGCTGTAGCAGGCTCGTCAGGCAGAACACACAGCACTGTGCTGGGACAATGACACAGGTGTCACCATGGGAGGCAGCAGGTGGCCAAGGCCATCGTATTCTGGAGGACAGCTGTTCTCATTGAAGACACTTGGTGTTCAGTAGGGCAGACTTTCTGGCCGACCCTCAAGGCTCACTGAGCGGATCCAGTCAGGGCGGCCAGGTCTGCAAACCGATGGAGCGAACGATGACAGCAGCCAGACGACCGTCCGTCAAACACAGAGTGTGTCCATCTGGCCTTCAGGAGAGGGAGCTTGTCATCTGCTGTTTCCACGGGACAGGTTCTCCTCTGGGCCCAGGGGAACCCCGGGTACAGTGGCCCAACCACCCAGCTGGGAGCCAGCCCCAAAGCTTTGTGCCACAAAACCACGGAGGCCCATCGGGTCTGCCCACCAAATACCCGGGTGGTGGGACAGTGCCTGCCAACCAGTGACTCTCTCCTCATGTGACAGGATGGCTGCCGTCCCCGTGGTGTCCATCCCACGTTGCTGATACAACTGGGTTTTGTTCGAGTGACTTTTCTGTTCCCAACGTAGGGGTGGCTGGGTGTGCAAACGTCCTTAACACAGAGTAAGCCCCATAGATCCTTTCCAATTCTGAGCATAGCCAGCCATGCCTCTGATGGAGGTCTTTCTAGAACCTTCCAGGGAGCGGTTTGATGGGCTGCCTTTACGGTTTGACAGGAACACACTACCCTTGCCAGTGTTACGGACACGCTGTTGGTAACGTCAGGTGGACAGAGTGCTGGTCCTCGCCTGTCCTTGCTCAGTGCCTGCCAATCTCTCCCTGGAGGGGCGATACCCACCATTACCATCCTGACCAGCTAGAGAGGGCGGCTGCCCGCATACCCAGCAGTTGGACTGATTTCCTTGCTGGGCATACGCTGGGGCCACGGTGGGAAGGTACAGCCCAGGTGCCCGGCCCGTGACCGGACCCCGCAGGAGCAGCAGAGTCTCGGGAAGACGGTAGGAGCAGGAACTTGATGGGGAGGCCTCCCCTTCTACAAGAATGACCCTCGAGCCCCGCACTTCAGATGTAAACGTGGCTGCATCCTCAGGAGTTTGTCCAGGGCGTACGTCCCAACCATGCTGGCCCCGGGAGGCAGCCCTGTCAGGCGTGAGGAGGGGGACTGGTGGGATATGGAGGACCAGGGCCCCACCCTCTCCCCTCCTTCGATGGTGTGTGTTCCATGCCAGGTATAGTGTGTTTCAGCGGGTCCGACGGCAGCAGGACACGGGGTTCCCAGCGCACACGGAGTAGTTTCCCGTGCCCCGGGGGTGGCAATGACGCGTCTACCCCGGTGGGACTTCCCGGTGCACATTCCAGCCCCTCAGTCCTGTCCCGGGTGCGATGGGGCTGCTGTCCTCAGCAGCGGGGCACGTGGGTCCCCAGTGGGAGTCGGGGCCTCGACTGTGTCCTGCAGCTTCCATAGGTCACAGACCCGGGTGCCTCAGTGGGGATCCCCGTGTGGCATACGGGGCAGCAGGCCCTACTGGCTGACCAGTCAGATGTACCAAGTCTGGACGGTACTGTGGTCCACGTGGCCAAGGTGGTTTTCCCTGCGAGGGATGTACTCTGCTGCCTGATACTCCACTGTTCCCCCCAGGCCTGCTGCTGTGGTTCTAGGGGAGATGATGCTCCAGGCCCTCCACGTCCTTCCCCCGCCCCCGCACAGTGTGATCTTTGGCGTGTGAACCCCAATCCCTCTCTGTTCAGCGAGGTCCCGTCCGTGGCACCAGCTTCCCTAGTGGTGGCAGCCTGGTTTGCTCAGTGACAGGGAAGGCTCGGGTTAGGCCAGATGCAGTGTCCACGCGAACCAAGGCACACCGAGAACCCTCCGTCAGAGGGGGGGCCAGGAGATCCGTTTGCCGATTCCGTCCTGGGTGGGAACTTCATGGATGGTGCCGGAATCCCCTGGCACTTGGCTTGGGCGTCGTCGAGAACACACAGGACATGGGGATGGTGCATTGACCCGGTCACGGGTCTTGTACGCACGGCAGTCTGCATCTGTGGCTCGAGGCCACCCCGTCCAGCCCCTGAGGTGGCCGCTGTCTGTGCCCCCAGTCTGCTGTCTGTCCTGAAGGGTCCACACCAGGGCCGAGCCTCGGCTGGGGCACGTGCCGTCTGACTGCCAGGAGCCGTCAGAGCCCGCTGAGCGGGGCATGAAAACTGAGGACCACGTCAGGCTCTTGCAGACGGACCTACACGTCCTTCCACGTATCCTGGCCCCGCACGGGCTTATCCGTGCTCGTTCACCCGTCGGCTTCCCATTGTCCCAGCCGCAGGCTTCACCCCTCTAGCGCAGTGGGGGACCGGCCGGGGCTCTGAGTGACCAGCAGCCCTGGGTCTAGGCCTGGCTGAGCAGGCTGCGTGGCTTGTTCCCGTTTCCGTCCAGACGGCGCCGTTGCTGGCTGAGTGGTGCCTCCCGTCCAGGGGCTGGATTCCACGGTCAGGCCCATTTCACAGGCATCAGCCCGGATTTCGTGGCTCCCTCTCCCAGGCTACAGGGACGTCCCAGGGAGAGGGGCCCGGGTCTCTGGAGGGTGTACACACCCCACAGGCCCAGTAGCGCCCACGTTTCTAGAGACGTGGGCTGGTGGACAGGGTCTCTTCTGCGGCAAGTGGGCGTGGCCCGTCCTCACAGGGGGTTCAGCCGTGGCGGAGGGGGTCGATGGAGCACAGCCTGGCCCCACGCGCTGCCGGGCAGGGACGTCGGACACCGGCGCTGCTCCTTGGGAGAGGCTGTGCGTGGAGGAGCTGGTGATCTGCGGAAGGATGGCGGCTTTCGATCCTTCCAGACCTGAGCCCAAGGTGCAGGGGACTCTGTGTGTGTCCTGTGTCTGCCACGTGGCCAGCCCGCATTGTCTGCAGTGACAGACACGTCTAAGTCGAGTGTAACCCTGTGTGTGCGTGTGATTTGAGTTCTGGGCCGCTGTTCTGCTAATTCTTCCCTCTGGGGGGGCCTGAGGTAATCCTTCAGTGGAAGTTTGTCCGTCCTTCCTGTGTCTGTGGGTTAGAGACCTTGCCGCCCCCCAGGTGGGGTAAGCCCAACTTTGCTGTCTAGACGGTTACTAAGCAACCTAGAATTCGGCTCGAGAGCCCCCGTGCCTTTCAGTTCAACCAGAGGCAGCCGGGTCGTAGGGAAGGGAAGACGCGCGTTCTGGCTTGTTCCCTTGCCCGTTCTTGTGTGTGCTTTCCTGGGAAGTGGGTGCCCTGATCTGATTCGACGGTGGGTGGGGTACCGTAGCAAACCCCGATTTCTAGTGCGCTGGTGGCGGAGTGTGTAGAACCGTCTGTGGCACGGTCAGGGCAAGCCTGTTCCTGACCACGTGTCCGCAGTGGTCCCTGCATGTGGTTTATACGCTCGCATAGGCAGGGGTCCCTTACACCCCTGTGTGTCACTGGGGAGAGCGTCAGCTGCGACCTTGTCTGGGGCGCTCGTTAGTGAGCTCTGAGCTCCACCGCTGCCTGTTGTCGCGTGATACTGGAGAGTGGAGGTGTTTGGTGGGCAGACCCGCGTTCCCGTTGTCCCACCACGTCCTCCTGCTGCGCGTCCCGCCCGCCCCGTGGGTGAGGCGCCCGTGCGAGCCCCCAGCCCTCCTCCTGACCTGCAGGGACCTGTGTGATGGAGCTGGGGCTGTCAGCCCGCGCCCTTTTCTGCCGCGAAGCCTTACCCCGTGCTTTATGTCCCGTTGTGCGGTCACCTCCCCGCCACGTTCGGTACCAAAGAGCTGAGTCACCAGCTCTCGCCCGCGAGTCTGAGAGGAGACGGACCCGTTCCGATGTCCCTGCCAGATCTCTCCTCGCCACTTTATGGCTCTTAGGTCAGCATATTGGGCTGTTCCTCCTGGTCTGAGGCTGTCGGGGTCAGACCGTCACCGGTGCTGGGCAGCAGCCTGACACGCGCCGTGGATGGTGTCGCGGAGGCGCACCCGTCTGGACGGCGTGCGTTGTGTTCCGTGCCCCGGTCCCCGTCACGCGCTGCTGGCGAGTTGCCACTGCCCCACTAGTGGCCCAGCTGGGATCCCCTCAGCTCGTGCAGAGGCCCCCCTCCCATCTCCGGGTCCCGCTCAGAAACACACCCTCTCCCTGGGAGGACTCTGCTCCGAGCTAGTGCCCTCAGTCTGTCAGGGGTCTGCTTGGCCCGTTCCAGAATAGCCCCTGGAGGTGACGGGTCACTGGTTTGCTTTCTGTTAGCGGGTCTGCTGTTTGTAGAGCCTCAGAGCCCAGTGAGCCTTTCAGGCAGCGGGATCTGTTCTCACAACACGGGAACGTCTCGGTCCGAAACCCACTCTGGTGAAACTTGGGCCCTGCAGTGTTTTCAGTCCCCGGTGACCATGGTGCACACCCTTGTGAGTGAGGACACTCTTGTGTGTGTTCTGAGTCCTCACTGGCTGGTGCCAGCGTATCACGGGCTCTGACGGCGTTTTCCCGCTACGTCAAGGCTGCGTCGTGAGTCTCTGTCCTCCTATGGTCCCCGCTCGTCCTAGTTACTTCACGGATGTGTTTTATATGATTCCCATTCGTGGTTGGTGCTGTGTCCTGCCAGTCCTCTCTGTGTCCGACGTGCCTCCTTTGTGGAAGGGCTCGGTATGCAAGCTGTGTTGTCCGGGGGCCGCGTGGCATTTTCCTGCCTTCAGAAGACCACGTCCTGCCCCGAAATTTTACTGTAGTGTGAGATGCGTGGCCCTTACTTGGGTGGGTTGTCCCTTCCCTGAATGTAAGGATTTCCGTCAACTCTATGTGGACGTTAGTTAATTCTCCAGGTTGTCACCAGAAATAGGGGTGTCACCAGTGTAGGAAATGCTGGTCTGTGTGTGTGTGTCTGTCTGTCTGTCTATGAAAGGCCTGGATGTCTTGAGCTAGAAGGTTGTGGCTCTCGGGGCTGCTGAGGTATCTCCGTGGTTACCTAGTGAGCTGATAACGTCTGCCTTCCCGTGTGAACGTGGTCACGGGTTGGCTCTCCGCATCCGTGAGAAGCTCAAGGAACACGTCAGACAAGTCGACCAGCGTGTCGGAGGTTCAGATTCCCTGATGATCTGGTTTATGATAGTGCTTGTGTCTGGGAGTATTCTCTCAATTTCTGTAGTTTTAAATTCCTATAAACTATTATAAATCTATAGGACTTGTGTGACTTTTAACCCACCAGATTGGTCTATGATGTGAAATAGTATACACAGTAATTTGTTCCTTTAGGGGTTTTTAAATATTTTCCCTAATTTGAATATGTCCTATTTTATGCATTCCAAGAATGTTTTCCTTTTTTTTTCTTTTTTGGTTCTTGTTTTTATTGAGATATAATTGACAAATAACATTGTGTTACTTTATTTTTTTATTTTTTCATTAATTTTTTATAATAATTTTTTCTTATGTTAGTCACCATACAGTACATCCCTGGTTTTTGATGTAAAGTTCCATGATTCATTATTTGTGTATAACACCCAGTGCACCATGCAATACGTGCCCTCCTTACTACCCATCACCGGCCTATCCCGTTCCCCCACCCCCTCCCCTCTGAAGCCCTCGGTTTGTTTTCCAAATGGGGAGATTTAAGGCACCTACTCGTAGAGGCTGGTCTATCACCAGTTGTTAGGGGTCCAGTGAGCCATGACCCTGGGCTGAATTTTCCTCGTAACCCTTTAATTAGCTGCTGTATCAGAGAGTTATTCAGGGTGGGCTTCCTCTGCACTGGAGGCTATGCAGGTCACCGGGGACTGGCCAGAGCACTCCAGTCCTGGAGGCCCCAGATGCTCAAGGGCAGTTGATGGGCTGTGGACTGTGGATGTGGGGGCTGTGCAGGTCAAGGAAGCCAAGTACCTAGACCTACATGTGTCTGAGAGTCCAGTGCCAGGGGTGAGGTCTTGGGCGTCCACATATGTGCTTAAATCTGTCCCTCCACACAGATGGACTTATTCCTCCTGAACACAAAGGTGAAGGAACCTACTCTGTCTTTCCAGGGTACGTTCCGTAAGTGACACCTAGGAGGCTTGACTACTGGTTCGGGGGAGGAAAACATTTTCTATGTCTTTCAGAGTTCTACCTGCTTTAAGAATTAACTTGACATGAGGGGCGCCTGGGTAGCGCAGTCGTTAAGCGTCTGCCTTCGGCTCAGGGCGTGATCCCGGCGTTCCGGGATCGAGTCCCACATCGGGCTCCTCGGCTGGGAGCCTGCTTCTTCCTCTCCCACTCCCCTGCTATGTTCCCTCTCTTGCTGGCTGTGTCTCCGTCACATAAATAAAAATAAAATCTTTAATAAAAAAAATAAAATAAAATAAATTAAAAAAAAAAAGAATTGACATGATTAACAGAAGAAAACCGAAGTTTTATTACGTGGGCACAGAGGTCTAAGATGAAATTGAGATGCAGAAAATGACCAAGGCAGACAGCTTTTGTACATTTTAAACAAAGAAGCATAACTCTGTGAGGAATTTGCAGGACGATTAAATAATCAGGTATTAAATAAAACGCATTTCTATGGAAACAGTGGTTAATGAGTGGAGCAAATGATACACCAGCTTCTGAGTTGACAGTGGCCAGTCGAGAGGATTTCTAGACGTCAGGGTCGAAGCATCTTTAGATGGAGTGAAGGCAAGCAGTGGCAATTGGAGAACTCTCCCTGGTTGCAGTTGGAATGTCTCTGGTGATGTCTGTGAGTGGCCCACACAGCAACAGGCTCAGAGATGGTCTGTGTATCAGCTATTGAAGTGGTTTCTGTGAAGTGTACATCCAGTCGTTCGTATTCGGTTTGCAAGACTTCAGGAAAAGGGGCAGTTTCCGTGTTCAGTAATTTCAAATGAAAAGATGGAAGAAAATGGTAAATGTTAGTTTGCAGATTTATAGTCTGACATTAGAGGAATCTGGAAGAATTCAGGATCCAAAATGTTTGCAGATAGAAATCAAAATCTCAAAACAATGAACAGCACTAGAATCTAATACCCAGAAGTATGTATTATAGTGACAGCATAATCATTATGTTTCTCTCAACAACTCCCATGTCTATCAACAGCAACCACAGCAAAACTAATTTGTTTGCAAATTAGATCTAGTTTCAATAAGCTTGGCTTATTTCTAACAGTACAAAAGGAAAGCAACCTATCATACAGACTGTTTTAAATCTGCTTTGCTAGACCTTTTCATAAGGAATCACAGACTGAAGTTGGAAATTTTATTTTTGAAGTATAGTTGATACACAATATTACTTCAGTTTCAGTTGTACAATATAGTGATCGGACAAGTCTCCGCAATGTGCAGTACTCCCCGTGCTAAGTGTAGTCACCGTTTGCTGTTACCACAGTGTCACGGACTATGTTCTCTGTGCTGTACCTTTCCTCCCGACAACTCATTTACTTTATAGCTGGAACGTCGTACCTCTTAACCCTCTTCCCCTACTTGGCATATCCCCCCACCCCCTTCCTTCGGCGTGCCGTAGTCTGTTCTATTTATGACTCTGGTTTGGGTTTATTTTTGTTCTTTTGTGTTTTAGATACCACATATAAGTAAATCTGTACGTTTTTGTTTTCCTAAGCATAACACCCTCTAGGTCTGTGTTGTTACAAACGGCAAGATTTCTTTCTTTTTATGGCAGAGTAATATTTCGTTGTGCATGTATATTACATCTTATCCATTCATCTATCATTGGACATGTAGGTCACTTTTATGTCTTGTAAATGGTGCTGCCATGAGCACATCTTTTTGAATTAGTGTTTATTTTTCTTAGGGTAAATACTCGTGGTAGAAATACTCTGAGACCCAGTAGTTCTATTTTTAACTTTCTGAGGAACCTCCATACTATGTTCTCAGTGGCCACACTAGTTTGCATTCCCACCCACAGTGCACGAGGGTCCCCTTTTTCCACATCTTCACCAACACTTGTCATTTCTTGTCTGTTTGACACGAGCCATTCTCAGAGGTAGGAGGTGATATCTCATTATGCTTTTGATTTCAGTTTTCCTGATGATGGTGAGGGATGTTGAGTATTTTTTCATGTGGCTGTTGGCCATCTCTCTGTGTCTTCTTTGGAAAAAATGTCTACTCAGGGCTTCTACCTTTTTAAAAATTGGATTATTTGGTAGGATTTCTGTGTGTGTGTGTGTGTGTGTGTGTGTGTGTGGAGTTACAGGAGTTCTTTGCGTATTTGGATACTAACCCTTTATTGGATATGTCATTTGCAAATATCCTCTCCCATTCATTTTCATTTTTGTTGATGGTTTCATTCACTGAGCAAACCTTTCCACTTTGGTGTGATCCCAATAATCTGTTCTGCTTTTGTTTATTTTACACATGAGAAAGATGTAGGTTTAACCTCTTTTTTCCTTAGGAGTTTTATGGCTTCAGGGCTCACACTCAGGTCTTTAATCCATTTTGAGTTCGTTTTTGTGGATGGTGTAAGCACGTGGTCCCGTTCCAATCTTCTGCACGTGGCTGTCCACTTTCCCAGCACCATGTATTTACGAGACTGCCTTCTCCCCGTTGCATATTCGTGCCTCCTTTGTCGTAGACAAATTGACCATAAAAGCAGGGGGTTATTTCTGGGCTCTCTGCCCTGCTCCACAGATCTAGGTCTGTTTTTGTGCCTGTCCCATACTGCGTGGACCACCACAGCTTGGTGGTATATCTCGAAATCTGGGATTGCGAAGCCTCCAGCTCTGTTCTTCCTTCTCAAGATCACTTTGGCTTGCGGGGTCTTTGTGGTTCCATACACATTTTAGGGTTACTTGTTCTAGTTCTGTGAAAAATACTATTGGTATTTTCATAGGGATTGCCTTGAATGTGGACATTCCTTTGAATAGTGTGGACGTTTTAACATTAATTCTTCCATCACACGAGCTTAGTGTAGCTTTCCACTTGTTACTCTCATCTTCAATGTATTTCATCCATATTTTATAGTTTTCAGAGTATGAGTGTTTCACTTCCCTGGCTAAATTTATTCCTAGGTATTTTATTCCTTTTGGTGCAATCATAAATGGGATCGTTTTCTTATTTCTCTCTTACTTTGACATCAGTCTGTAGAAACACAACACATTTCTGTATGTTAACTTGGTACCCTATGATTTTACTGAATTGATTTATTACTTGTAATAGATTCTCGGTGGGGTCTTCAGGGGTTTCTACTTACAGTATCATGCCATCTGCAGATAGTGACAGTTTCACTTCTTCTTTACCAGTCTGGATGCCTTTTGTCTCCTTTTCTTGTCTGGTTGTCAGGGCTAGGTCTTCCAGTACCATGGTGAACAAAAGTGGCAGCAGTGGGCATCCTTGTCCCTGATCTTAGAGGAAAAGCTCTCAGTTTTTCACCGTTGACTTTGATGTGTGCTCGGGGTTTGCTGTATATGGCCTTTATCATTTGCGGTGTGTTTCCTCCAATACCACTTTGTTGAGGGTTTTATCACGAACAGATGTTGTCAAATGCCTTTCCTGTATCTGTTGAGATGAACACATTGCTTTTATCCTTCACTCTGTTAATGTGGTTCCAGTATTGAGCCACCCTTTCATCTCTGGAATGAATCCCACTCTGGTGAAAAACCCTTCTAATGTATAGTTGAACTTGGTTTGCAAATAGTTTTTTGAGGGGTATTTTTGCATCTACGTACATCAGGAATGCTGGCCTGTAGTTCTTTTTTGTGCTGTCTTTGTCTGGTTTGGGGTGAAAAGGTAATGCTGGCCTCATAGAATGAATCTGAAAGTTTTCCTTTTTTTTTTTCTGTTTTTGAAATGGTTTGAGAAGAAAAGTTATTAACTCATGTTTAAATGTTTGGTAGAACTCACCTGTGAAACCATCTGGTCCTGGACTTCGGTTTGTTGGGAGGTTTTTTTGATTATTAATTTTTGTTACTAGTAATTCTTCCTGACTCGGTTTTGAAAGATTGGATGTTTGTAGGAATTTATCCATTTCTCCTGGGTTGTCCAATGTGTTGGTGTATAATGTTTCATAGTCGTCTCCTAATCCTTTCTATTTCTGTGCTGTCCGTCGTTCTCTCTCATTTCTAATTTTATGTATTTGAATCCGCTTTTTTTTTCCATGAGTCTAGCTAAAGGTTAATCAATTTTGTTTCTTTTCAAAGAACCAGCTCAAAGTTTTATTGGTCTTTTCTGGTTTTTTTAGTCTCTTTCATTTCTTTCCACTCTGATCTTTACTATTTCCTTCCTCTGCCAACTTTGGGCCTTGTTTGGTCTTTTCTAGTTGCCTGGGGCGTGCGGTTAGGCTGTTTGAGGTTTTTCTTGTTTCTAGAGGTAGGTCAGTATCACTGCAAACGTCCCTCTTACAACTTCAGCTGCTTCCCGAAGATTCTACCACGTTGTGTGTGCATTTTCATGTCTCAGGTGTTTACGTTTATTCTTCAATTTCTTCGATGACACATTTGCTGTTTAGCCTCTACGTGTTAGTGGCTTTTCCGCTTTTTCTTGTCACCGATGTCAAGTTTTATGTGGTTTGAAAGGATGCTTGATGAGACTTCCGTCTTCAATTTGCTGAGACGGTTTGTGGCCCAACCTGTGATCCGCTCCTCGTGCACTTGAGATGAACGTGGGTTCTGCTGTCTGGGACGGATTGCTCTGTGTGTACCCGTTACGTCCATCTGGACTCGGGTGTTGTCAAGGCCAACGCTTCTGGCTTGGTCTTGTGTCTGATCTGTCCACGGAGGTATGGCGCGTTACAGTCCTCGCCTGTTACCGTATCACTGTGGACCTCTCCCTTTACGTGTGTTAATATTGGTGAGTGTTCCTACGCCGGGTGCACAGATAAGTTAACACTGGCCTATTCTCTTGTTGGATTGATCCCGTTATCACCAAGTAATTCCTTTCCAGGTCTTTGGTTAAGGACTGTAAGTCTATTTTTTCTGATCAAAGGATCGCTACCCTGTTTTGGTTGTTTTTTGCTTCTATTTGCATAGATCTCTGTCCATCCCTTTACTTTCAGTCTGCATGTGTCTCCAGGTCTGAAGTGAGTCCTTGTAAACAGCACATGGATGGGTCTTGTTTTTTATCCACTTAGTCACCCTCTGTCTTTTGATTGGAGTGTTCAGGCCATTTGCATGTAAGGTAATTATTGATACATATGTGCTTGTTGCCATTTGGTTAAACGTCCTCTGGTTTGCTTTGTGGTTCTTCTCTGCTCCTTTCTTCTCGTTCTCGTCCTTTACAATTGATGACTTTCTCTAGTGTTATGCTTGGATCCTTTCCCTTCATTCTTCGTGTGCCGACTACAGGTTTTGGTTTGTGGCTGCCATGAAGTTCGTGTATCACACCCGAATGATACCGCAGTCTACACAGCTGGTGGTCACTTAAGTTCAAACCCACTCTGAAAGCCCTACCTTATTCCCCGGCCACAGTTTGATGTCATATTTCACATCTTTTATTTTGTGAGTCCTTTGACTTTACTCCTTTCATCTTTTAACCTTCATACTAGCTGTGGAAGCGATTGACTTACTGCCTTCAGGCATGTTCGCTTTTCCTGGCAATTTTCCTTTCATAACTTTCTAATGGTTCTCGCCTTTTCTTTGCTACGTCAAGAAGTCCCGTTGACACTTCCTGTAAGCCTAGTTCCATGGTGATGAACTCCTTCAACTTCTGCTTGTCTGGGGCCTGCTTTCTCTTTTCTTCAGCTCTGAATGATACAGTATATTTGGCTGTAGGTTTTTCCCTTCAGCACTTTGAGTAGATGGCGCCATTCCCTCTCGCCTGCAAAGTTTCTGCTGAAAAACCAGCTGATCGCCTTTTGGGGTTTCCCTTGTGGGCAACTAGCAACTTTTCTCCTGCTGCTTTTAAGATTCTCTTTATCTCTAGTCCTTGACATCCAGATTATCTGGCTTGGGTGGACCTCCTAGGAGTCATCTTCTTTGGGGCTCTCTGTGCGCTTGATCCTGGATCTCTGTCTCCTTCCCCAGGTTAGGGAAGTTTCTGCCCCTTCCTCCTCTTCCTCTGGGACCCTTGTAATAGGAATGCTGGTATATTTGATGTTGTCCCAGGGCTTTCTTAACCTGTCCTCCTCTTATTCATGTCTTCCTTCCTTCCCTCTCTGCTGCTCAGCGTGGAGGCTTTCCATGCCCCTGTCTTCCAGATTGTTGATCTGTCCTTCTGCACCCTCCCATCTGCTGTTGACCCCCCCTCATGTACTCGTCATTGCAGTTATCGTGTTCAACTCTGGTTCTTTTATTTGCTCTCTCTCTGTGGAAGTCCTCGCCCCCACCCCTGGGCAGGTGCTCTAGGGTCATTTCCCTTCTATTCTAGCGGCCCTTTTACACCGTGGCTTGTTTTCTGTGCCCCGGGCACATGCATCTGCTCCCGGTCCCTCCACCCCATCCGTCCCCCTGCAGTTTGCAGTGTTCCTGTCCTGCCCTTGTCTGTGTGGTCTGCTCAGGCAGCCCTCCGTTCCTCTGCAGGAGGAGCTGCGGTCCGGGCTGGGGGTGCAGATCCAGTGCGTCCGAGGAGGAGGGAAGTTCAGGGTCTTCTTACCTCACCGTCTCGGACCCTCCCCTAACAGCCTCTCGAGGCGAAAACACCAACCAAATACTTGCCCTCGGACTTTGTCTGCGATACCTGTAGATTCCCCGGGTCCCCAAAACAGCATGGAGTTCTTGCTTCTTTGAAGGAGTGACCATCTCTGATCCCCTGGTAAGGCTCTGGGACCCTGTAAGCAGGGCATCAGGCTGACATTTCCAAGGGCTTTACTGGCTCCGTAAGGTCCACCTCAGCTCCTAAGAGAGCCGGTCAGTTCCGAGTCGATGCAGATCGTTCTAGTCAAAGCCTTGCTACTGTCATCCGTGCTGCCCACTGTGTCTGTTACAAGCAGAACAGATGCTCCGTGGACGTCTGCAAGTACGGGGCCAAGAAGAATACTCAGGGAGAGCTGCTGGACTCTGGAGGCGTCAGGTAGGGGCACGAGATGGAAGCGTCCACCGTGCTTACGAAGGTGTAATTTCCAAACTGCCGTAAGTCAGTTGAAGAGGAAAGAGGTTCTTCTCTGTGGGACACAGAAGATAGCTGTGGACAACGTCACAGGAGTCCCTCAGTCCAGGTAGGACTTGGGGCTGCTCTTCATCTCTGTTACGGTTTCCTGAAGCCGTCGGGGTCTCCCTCGGCGTCTGTTAATCCGTACGCGGGTCAACGGTAGGGTCTGAAATGACGGGAGATCCGTGTGCTGGAGTCTGGGTCTGTGCTCACCTGAGAGCCCTGGAGGAGGAAGCACTTGTGCAGAAGCATCAGGATAACACGGTAACTGCCGGGCAGCGAGACAAGGACTCAGGCCGTGCTCCCGACTAGCTCGTTACCACGCCGCTGACGGGGACATCGGGGGAACGTCAGCCCGGTGTTCACAGCTCCCCTAAGTAATAAAGACAAAACACAGGAGCTTTGTTTTTCTAGGCAGACGACACGAAAGGGAAAGAAAAACCTGTTTACGATTCCTTCTAGAAAGCAGACCAGTAACCCTAGAAAACCTTTTCCTTTTAACGGAGAAAAACCAAATTTTAATTTCGCATGAGCTTCCTTTTGATATTAAAACTTGCTAAACGAATCTAAGCCCCTTTGACCACACATTTTTAAAGGTTCTATAAGTATTCATTTACTTGTCAGAGAAACCGAGCACAAGCAGGGGGAGAAGCAGGCTCCCCCCGAGCAAGGAGCCCCATGTGGATTTTGTCCTAAGTTTTTGCCCTTAAAATAACCGGCTTCACAGTAGGACAAATTACTTTTCCTCCACACAAGAAATCCATTTTTACCTAAAGCACATACCCTACTTTTCTTGCACACAGGGGTGCTTCCCTTAATATTTTTAGGATCTTTAACCACCTACGTGAAGCACAATGTTAACCCGTAGGACCTGAACGTCCAGCGGACACGATGTGGCGGCCCGTGCACTCTTAGGCCAGCGTTCTTCCGTCGGCCACGCGACGACCACATTTCATAGTTCCTACAAGCCTGTGTTCCTTGAGCACACAGTCCTTCAATGGGGCCTGAGAAAGGTTTACTAACAGACCCCAGTGTATCTGCTTTCTCTGGGATAAGGAGCCCACGGCAGCTCAGCCAAGGTTGAGCAACCAGGGCTTCATTATTTTACCTTCTTGGGAGGGATCCAGGCAGCAGCAGCGACCAGAGGCCCAGCGGGAGCTCAGGCGCGGCCTCCATGGCGCTGACGCTCACGTGCCGGGGGCCAGGACGCCGGTGTCCTCGGGCTGACTCGCACACGGACCGGGGGAGGGGGACGCCTGAGCGCGGGCAGACAGTGCGCACAGCGTGCTCCTGCACCCGTCGCGTGGCTCGTGGGCACGTCCGTCTCCCGGGCGTGATTTACTGTGGGATCCGGGGGCGGCAGGACGGAGCTGGGCACCGGGCCCCATCGTGCTGCGGGCTGGTTTGGACCCGTCTTCGCCGCCATCGGAGTCCCTCCGTCCCTCCGTCCCCTGCAGAAGGTCCCGTCCGCGGGCACAGCGTTCCGGTTTTCCTGGGAGCCCCGGCGCTCACGGGGCGCTGCTGACCCGGGGTGCTGGTGTTGGCGGTTTGGGCAGCGGGGGGTCCAATCTAGTCCCTGCTCCGTCTCCTAAGCTTTTGATGGCTTCAACTCCTCACTTAGCAAAATGTCAAGGTTTCAGGTTACCCAGAAGACCTGGGGAAATTCTCAAGTTTACCCGCAAACACCTCATTCCTACCTACCTGTTCAGGTAACGGGTGCTCAACAGCCATGAAACCTGCACGAGCCGGCTGTCCGGCCAAGTCCACCATTCTCGCCACCTGTCTTGTCGTCGTTGGTGAGGAAGTTTGGAACCTGGGTAACATCATAAAGCTTTTATTCTTCCTGGGCTTATTGAAAGTCCAGTGAGTTTAATTCTAAAGCTCATAACTCTAAAGTCTAAAGACTGAAAACTTTTCATTAAACCCACAACCTTAAATTTGTCTGACTACCAAATATTTCCCCAGATCATGTGAACTCCATTCGGATTTAGTTTCTGAGAATTTTTATGAATACTAAGGGTATGTAAGTGATCAATTATCTTTAGGCCAATTAAATAGAGCCCTTTCACAGACTAATTTTGGCAATAATACCTTACTACCACATGCATACAGACGAACACGGAGCTCTTGGAGCTTCTGTTTAAAAGAACAGTTGGAATAATTGAAACTAGTGGCTCCCGGGGCTTCAAGCCGTTCGGTGTGTGTGGACGAGATCGTAAGGTTTGTGTCTGTCCCTGGACACCGTCCTCAGAAGGCGGGGGTCTGGGGCGGGGGCAGAGCCCTTCTGCCGGTTCTGATTTTCCCTCTCAGGCAGGTGGGGGCTGTGTTCACACTTGAGAGACGTGGTGGTTTATAACGTTAAGGAACAGAGAACGAATGCACGCTTTATGGTGCTAAGCGTTTTGGGTAATTGCTTTTTACATTTTCTTGCCGGCGCCGTGGTTTTGTCCCGTACCCTCATTTTCTGCACCACCTACAAGCCTCTGAGCGGAGCGGGTGAGGGGTCAGGGTTGGTAAAGGTAGGTGGGCTTTCACTTGCTTCTAGATTTGCGTTTCTGGTTCTGCAGGGGTTCGCGAGACAGAGCGCGGTTTCTACTCACCCGAGTAGAGCTGGGTGACAGCCTGGGTGTCACGGGCCCGGCCGCTTTTCTCACCTCACTTGGCGGCTTCTTATCAGGACGAACGCCAACCAAGCTGCGAATCTAAAGTTTTCTGAGTTCAAATTCAGCGTTGGCTCCTATAAGCGCCTGGATAAGGGGCATCACCCGGTCATTGGTAGGAAGGCCTCGGACGGACGCTGGTCCTCGGCTTCCTCGATGGGGGACAGCGTGTGTGTCGACGGACACTCATCTTTCTCCCCACAGCTGGGAGGGCCTGGAAGTGGAGGTAGATGGGCCTTATAATTTAAGGGATCTGCTGCGGTCCTGGAGACCTCACCTCTTTTTGGCGTGGTGGGGAGGGGTCTGGGATCCGTCTGCGGAGGACACTGCGCAGGTCTGAGGCGGGCTGAGCCTGAGGACAGAGCCCGGACCGAACCAGCAATGGCCAACCTCATTGCCTCGCTCCGAGCACGGACACGACTTCCCGGTCAACGTGGGGCCCGGGGATTAGGCCAGAGGGCTCTCCATAAACCGTGCGGGGAACGGCAAGTCCAAAGGGGCCGATGGGCCAGATTCTGGGAAGGGGAGCTTAGCTTGGAAGGACATTCACTTCTGTCCTAATTCTCAATTCTGTTGTCCTGTCCAGGGAGTCCCTGAGGCTGACCGTCCCACTCCTCAGACAATGAAGAACTCTCTACAGAGAAGCTGCTTTCTCTCCAATAGAGCCAATTTAAAGGGTCCATCACGGGGCCAGAGCCGGGCAGGAGCTTGTTAATCTCAATAGGGACTCAAAGCAATAAGCTTTTTTATGGAAAGACCCGGAGACAGCGTTCCAGGCTCACCGTGGACACGGGATGCAGCCTCCCTGACCCGGATGTTTACTCCCCGGAACAGTCTAAGACAGCCAAGGCCTTCGTACTCACGAGTGAGGACGGGGTGCTGAGCGTGGGGTCTCCAGGCTCCCCCAAATGTGAGCGGTCTCCAGCGCCAGCCCTGCTCACTGTGACACCGAGCAGGAGCTCCTGGAGTGGATCCTTCCCGCGCTGACACACAGCAAGGGTCAAGAGGACAGCGGTCCTGCACGCGCTGGCGCCTCTCCTGCCAGACTCCGCGGAGAGCTGGATGGCCCGGCAGTGGGCTGCGACTGCGTGTCACAGAACCCCGGTCTCCAGTTCTGGGTGACAGGTGCACCCTCCCGATGGCGGAGGCAGAGAGTATCCTCACCGCTGACGAAGCCCAGCGCTCGGGACACAGGAGAACAGGAAAGCAAACGCCTCACCCCGTTTCCACGCGGGGGACCCACCGCAGTCTGGGAATGCGCCCGTCGAGCCCGGCTTCAACAGCAGGCAGGGTCCGATGGCTGCGATCTCCCCACGGTAATTCCTCTTTATGACAAATACGCAAAAGGCGAAACGGCGAGCCCGTCTGGGAGGAAATGGGTCCGTCGGCCCAGAGAATCTACCAAATTACCAGAGTCGCTAAGCCCAAGGAGCTGGTTCTGCAAGTCCTTTCTCCTGCCGATCTGAGTTTAGAGAGAAAAGGGACTCGCACACGACTGCTCCTCTCCGACCCGGAGGCTGACGCGGGACGGATTCTCGCACCGGCTGTGTCGTGAGTCAGGCTAATTGCAAGTAATCGATGTCCCAGTGTGGCTCATTTTAGGGGCCCTACCCCCCGATAGGCACTGGAGCAGGTTAGAGCCTGGAATTATCCAGATTCCTTGGACCCCGATGGCCCCTTCCGGGTCCCAGCCCCTCTGGACACTGGCCTGTCTGGGGTCGCTGGTGCCTACACACGCCGGCCACCAACCTCGGCAGCCCGGACACCCCAGCCCGTGGACTCACCCGTTCCCGCCAATGGCATAGCCTCCAAGGTGGGGGAAACGCCTGGAAATTCCTCCTGACAAGGCAGCTTTAAGCTGACGACCGTCATCCCCATGTGGACTGCCTGCCTGTGGGGTCCCCGGGGGTCTTTTTGGAGGGTGGCCCCCAGCACCGTTTCCTCCAGCTCCGCCTGCTTGGGGAACACGCACGCTTCTGCAGTGGGGCTTGAAATCGGCAAAGGCCTCACCCGGCCGACAGCCGGCTCCCGTGACCAGGCTCCGACAGACGCAGGTCCCTGGCCACCCTGAGTGTCCATGCAAGCGTCTGAGAAACACACCCCATCGGCCAACCGTAGGCACTGGGACACGCACGGCCCCAGGGTGGCGGGAGCACAGAGCCCCAGATCTGTCTGAGGCGTTAGCTTTAAACTAGGAAACGTCGGCCACCATTTCAAGTGGCTGTTTGATGGGGTCCTGGGCTTGTGCTCAACAGGCCTCTGGTGTCTCTTCACGGAGGGGACCCCAGCGGCCAGACAGGCCCCTTCCTGGCCCAGCCGTCCAGGCGCCTCCCCTCTACCGTCAGGGGGAGACATCCACCCGTGGGGGAGAGGGCTTGGAAGACAGTGTCTCGTACCCCAACTGCCAGGACCCAGCCTCTCCCGGTACTTGCCCTGTTCCAGGGCCATAGATGCGGATAAAACATGAGACGAAATTCAACACCAATTCATGATAAAAACGCGGCAATCTGGGAATGAGGGGAACCCCTCTCAACTTAATAAAGAGCAGCTAACATTATACTTAATGGTGGGAAACTCAATGCTTTCTCATTACAGTCAGGAACAAGGCAAAGATGTCCCCTCTCACCAGTGCTTTTCAGCATCCTAATTAGAGGTGACGACATTCTGGAAGAGGGAAAGTGGGCAGGTGGTGACAACGGGCTCAGTGGAGAGAAAGCCTTGGCTAGGACTGGACAAGAAAATCCCAAATTCTCAGCAGGTTACTTTGTGGGTATTGACAAATGGATTCTAAAGTTTATATGGAGAGTGGGAGGTCCAGAGGAGCCAGCTCAATTTTTTTTTAAGATATTGAGAGAGAGCACGTGCACATGAGCTGGGTGGGGGGAGAGAATCTGAAGCAGACTCCATACTGAGCACGGAGCCCCATGGGGGGCTCGATCCCACAACCACAAGATCGTGACCTGAGCTGAAACCAAGAATCGGACGCTTACCTGACTGAGCCACCCAGGTGCCCCTCACCAGCTAAATTTTGAAGGACAAGAACAAGGTGAGAAGACTGGCCCTATGACCCCACCCCATGTCCAGACCCGCCGGGAAGTGACAGGGATGGAGACACAGGTCAACGGGACAGAAAATGACCCACAACCACACAGTCAGTTGATCGCCGCCAAAGGAGTAAAGACCATACAACAAAGACGGGCTCTTCCATCAGTGGTGCTGGGACAACAGGACATCCATGGGCAAAACAATGAAAAACCACCAAGAGAGAGAACTTATCCCCTTTACAAAATTAACCCTAAATGGAACACAGGCCTTAACGTAAAGCACAGAACAACAGGCATAGTTTGCGTTATTCTGCTTTGTAGAGCCTGCATTTTCTACACCTCGAAGGTTTGGGGCAACCTTGGCCCCAAGGCCCTTGGGGACATCATTCCTTCATCACATGCTCACTTCCTGTCTCTGTCCCGTCCCGGTAATGCTCACCGTGCGCCAGATGTTTCCCTTGTGACTGTTACGATCGTCGACGTTACTGCCGTAATCGTTTGGGCACCGGCTTCCACGGTGCTGGGCTTAGTCGACACGTGACGTGTGTGTCGTGACTGCCCCATCGGCTGGGGGCCCGTCTCCCTCCCTCTCCTCAGGCCTCCCCAGTCCCAGACACCACAGCCCTGAACCCAGGGCAGCTCCTAACCCTGCAGCGGCCTCGAGCTGTTCAAGTGGAAGAGTCGCCCGCCTCTCACTATAAACAAAAGCCAGACACGATGAAGCCCCGCGAGCAAGGGCGTTGAAGGTGAGAGGGGCCGGGAGCTACGCGTCTTGTGCCCAACAGGCCAGTGTGAACGCGCAGTAAGGGTCTGGCGGGAGCTGCAGAGCGCCGCTCCCGTGAGCACGCGAAGGCAAGCGGCACGGCCTTACTGCGGACACGGTCTGCGTGGTCGGGATGGAAGCTCACACCAGCCACGAGGCCTCGCCCAGAGCAAGGCCCTGACTGTTCGACTCTGTGGAGCTGAGGGAGGGAGCAGGCTGCAGAAGACAAGTCTGAGGCCGCCAGAGGCTGGGTCGCGAGGTGTAAGGAAGGAAGCCGCCTCCGTGACATCAAAGTGCGGGGGGAAGCAGCATGTGATCCGGGAGACGTAGCGGAGCTCCCTGGAGGTGGCCCCACTGACCAGCAGAGCCTCAGTGTAGACGAAACAGCCCTCTGTTGGAAGAGAGGAGAATCAGGGCCTGGCTTCAGAGCTTCCAGGGACGGGCTGACTCTCGGGGGCTAACGCAGCTGCTGGTCCCAAGGAGAAGCCACGGCTCGTTGACCATCCCGAGAACCCAGGGCCCTCGACAGCAGTGCTCCGTCTACTCTGTGCGCTCGCCGTGGAACAACGGAGCCGGGCGACAGCACGTCCCCTTACAGCACGGCCGGCTGAGCGTCTCAAGCCCGCTCTTGAACCCACTGCTCGGAACAGATTCCTTTCAAAACGTTCCTTCTCACTGACACCGCGCCTGGTCACCCAAGAGCTCTGAGGGGGGCGAACAGCGGGAGCCATGGTTTCACGGCCGCTCACACGCCGTCCATTCTGCAGCCCCTGGAGCAAGGAGTCTTCTCAACTCTCACGTCTGCTTTCTTCAGAAATCGGTTTTGTGAGGCTGCAGCTGCCACGGACAGTGAGTCAACAGGAAGGGATCCGCCGTCCCAGATGCCCCAGGAACACTCGTGACTCACGGCGAGGGGTCAGAGTATCAGCACGAGCAGGAATTGGAAGGCGGTGACTCCACCCTCATGCACGACAGTGAGGAGGTCGAGACGCGTGCAGGAGGGAAGTCACCGCAGACTCGGCGGGAACAGCACCGGCTCGCCGCCATCTCAGGATAAAACCCAAGGGACGAGGGGTGCTTCTCGTGCAGGAGCAAAGAGCGTGGCTCCTGAAATGACAAGAATTGGAATAGAATTCCACCAACTGGTCGGACACAGATACCAACGGCTACTAGACGGACAGACCAAAGAGGAAAACCTCTGATGCTCCAGGAGCAGAGACCATGCGGCTCGGGTCCATCACTGCTCCAACTTCATCACACCTTCGAGCACGTGGAGAAAATAGTTCTAACTGACCAACGTCTCTGTGTCCGCCTGGCAGCAGCCTGGAGACGAACATGGCCTGTGGTTGACACGGTGTCCGGTAGAACATCTCCAAGGAGAACAGCAGGGGACACTCTAGTAACGGAGCGAGAATGTGTCCCTGTCATCTGTGATGGGGACAGACGCCCTCGCCGGTACACGCGGAAGCCACCGAACAAATCCAGAAGGTCATCCGCAAAGCTGCGCCCCCACAGGACGGAACAGCATCGCAGTCTTTGCAGGTGACAGGACACAGGAGAACTGGTTGACGTGCTAAGAGCTTCTGAGGCAATGATCGGACAACAGTCACGCAGAAGACAGCACCTGACGTAAATGGACCCAGCCCCAGTGGACCACGGGGACCTAAGTCGACACGGCCCCGCTGGCCGCCTGAGCCAATTAGACCCCCACTCTGTCACGAAGTTTAACAACGGACCCAGAGAGAAACCCCCGAAGCCAGACTGGCAGAGACACAGACCAGCCACCTTCTAGGGTCCATGTACCAACAGGAAGGAAACCCACACACAGACCCCACTGAGTCATTCCTGTAAATCCTAACCTCCTTATAAACCATAATCCCACCAATAGACAAGCCGCCGACACCCAAACTGGAGGAAACCCCACGAGGCCCCCACAGGGACTGGACAGTCTCCATCTCTGGTCCAAGTCAGAGACAGTCATGCTTGGGTCACACTGGTTATGTCCATAAAAACCCCTTTGGAAAATAAAAATACTACACAGCCATTGTATTACAGGTACACGGTCCCAGGTAAGAGTGACACACGTGTGTGCTACTGATTTTGAAAACTTTACAGTAATAACAACTCCATCTGGACTGAAAAGAGGCAAGGCAGGTCCCGCAGACTTACAGTAGGTTACAGGAATCTAAATACACACTCCCAAAAATCGAGGTGGTTTTCCTGAATACGGGCACCGTCATACTGTCTCCCTGGATCTGAAACTCAGTACACACTGGTCGACTTGTCTGACGTGTTCTTTGCTCTTCCCACGGATGTGGAGAGCCAACCCGTGACCACGTTCACACGGGAAGGCAGACGTTATCAGCTCACTAGGTAACCACGGAGATACCTCAGCAGCCCCGAGAGAGCCACAACCTTCTAGCCCAAGACATCCAGGCCTTTCATAGACAGACACACAACATACACACCAGTTTTCCTACATTGATGACACCCTCATTTCTGGTGATGACTTGGAGAAGAGACTAACGTCCCCATGGAATTCATGGAAGGGCCAACTGACCCAAGTAAGGGCCACGCATCTCACACTACAGTAAAATTTCGGGGCAGGATGTGGTCTTCTGAAGGCAGGAAAATGCCACGCGGCCCCCGGACAACACAGCTTGCATACCGAGCCCTCCCACAAAGGAGGCACGTCGGACACAGAGAGGACTGGCAGGACACAGCACCAACCACGAATGGGAATCATATAAAACACATCCGTGAAGTGACCAGGACGAGCGGGGACCATAGGAGGACAGAGACTCACGACGCAGCCTTGACGTAGCGGGAAAACACCGTCAGAGCCCGTGATACGCTGGCACCAGCCAGTGAGGACTCAGAACACACACGAGAGTGTCCTCACTCACAAGGGTGTGCACCATGGTCACCGGGGACTGAAAACACTGCAGGGCCCAGGTTTCACCAGAGTGGGTTTCGGACCGAGACGTTCCCGTGTTGTGAGAACAGATCCCACCGCCTGAAAGGCTCACTGGGCTCTGAGGCTCTACAAACAGCAGACCCGCTAACAGAAAGCAAACCAGTGACCCGTCACCTCCAGGGGCTATTCTGGAACGGGCCAAGCAGACCCCTGACAGACTGAGGGCACTAGCTCGGAGCAGAGTCCTCCCAGGGAGAGGGCGCGTTTCTGAGCAGGACCCGGAGATGGGAGGGGGGCCTCTGCACGAGCTGAGGGGATCCCAGCTGGGCCACTAGCGGGGCTGCGGAAACTCGGCAGCAGAGAGCACACCCACGCTCCAGCAGCGCGTAACGGGGACCGTCTGCTCGCTGGGAAACCCCAATCACTGGGGAAACGGGACATGTAGGGATGCATCTGTGGAAACATCCACTTGGCTCCTCACAGGGACTCGTGAAGCTGCAGGACAGCATTCTCTTACACACGGACTGCGGGGAGAAGATGGGTCTGAGCCACTAACTGGCATTGGGACCCTAACCCAGCAAATACGCCGAGACAACCAGGTACCGACTTCTGTACTTGTCCCTTATCCCACCGAACTCAATGCAGCATTGGGCACAAGGCAGAGACTCGGAAACAACCCCAGTTCAATGCCTGATTTACGTTGTACACTAACGAGTCGTTGTGGAAGAGCCACTGCTGAGTCTGTGTGACGGACATTAGATCTTTCAACAGAAAGAGGCAAAAAAAAAAAAAAAAAAAGATCATTTATTACCCTCCCAACTTGCAGCACTGAAACCATAGTCACCAGTCACAACACTCATCATAGATCCATGGACATGAAGTCCAGGCTAAAAGAACAGGGACACCCTGTAAGGTGCACGGAGGAGAAAGGAAACGTAGCCTACATCGCCCATCACCACCCCTGTTGATGTGCGTCAGGCGTCAATCTCACACCACAGATTTCTATCCCAAGAACACGGGAACCCGTGTTAATAAAACCCCTCACAGACATATTGGAACCTACAATATAGGCCACACCTCGACCTTTGACACACAGGACTTTCACACCAGATGCAGGTCCCCAGGTGGTGCTCAGTGTTATCCATCTTTCTCTGTGCCTGACTTAAAGCCTGTAACAAGAACAGATTTGCGGGGGCACCTGGGTGGCTCAAACAGCTGCCTTTGGCTCAGGTCATGGTCTCTGGGTCCTGGGATTGAGACCCGCATCGGGCTTCCTGCTCAGTGGGGAGACTGCCTCTCCCTCTCCCTCTGCCCCTCCCCACCACTCGTTCTCTCTCTCTCTCACTCAAATAAATAAATTCTTTTAAAAAACTATTTTTAAAAAACCAAACTTGCCAAAAGGAAGCAAACAGTTCCTCTTGACTGCTAGCAATTTCAATTGCAGGAACGTTGGCATCTGCCTTTTCTGTGCTCCAAATCATTCAAGTCATACTTTAAAATTTTTGGAAACCAAATAATCTCAGTATAAACACACCCATGGCAGCTTGGTCATTGTTGGTCTAGATGGACAAAACTAGCCATGTGTTACAGAAAAGAATTTCAAACAGAAGTGAACGGGACAATGGAAATTCAACATGAAGCCATTGGAGAAATCACTAGAAATAGTAAGACTAAAAAAAAAAGTCATGAAAGGTGTGTCTCTGACTCTAGACTGACAAGTGTTGCAGTACGATGGGTTACTACGGGGAATACTCTTAGAACAGCTATAATCTTGGGGGCAATCCTGTTTGTCCGGACGCCAGAGAACCCAGCCAGAAGTGAAGGAGACACCACCCATCCTCGTGTCATGATTCCTTGGCAAACTGTGAAATTAGACTATTGGCACTTCCTGGTGGAAACAGGATATTGACTTACCACACTTTCATGGTTCCCCAATATAAAGAGAGAGAGCAGAGCAAGCCTACAGGCCAGACACACACACACACACACACACACACACACACACACACTGCCCTATGACAGAAGGGACACATGTTGTAAGGAGGCATTGGTGGAATGGAAACAAACACCTTCACCTCTCTGGACACTCAGGTAAGCCTGTGGAATGAGTGGCTATGACTATGACCTTGATGTCTCTTCAGACAGTTATACATAATATGGGAAATCTGACTGCAATACCGTGGTCTAAACCAAACTTCACACGAATCTATGGAGTCGGGGGGAGGACACAACATGATGGCATATATAAAACTAGAACAGGTCATGAATGGAATAACCGAAGGAAAGAGACATTATTCGAAGTCCACAGGAGATAAAAGAACTTTTTTAATTACTAAATATCTCACATTGAACCTCCAAAAAGTAGTCTATTAAATAAAAGTCCTACATCAGAAAGGTGGAGACAAGTAAAGGAACATTTGGAAGTCGAGACTAATAAAGTAAAAATAACAGCACAGGAAGTGGGAAAAGAACACACATATGCATTTCTGGAATTAGCAATGGCCTGGAATTCTAATGTTCTAGCATTTGAACACATGCTTGATAGTGCCGTGCACACTTGTACGCCTGGAGCTTCATAAGAAGGCTACTGACTTCAAAACACGACTAGCAAGGAAACTTAACTGAGTGGTTTCAGAGGTTTAAGTTGTGGTCATTTGGCAAATGGATTGGAACCATGTTAAAAAATTTATGGTGAGCTTAACCAAAGACACTACCAAAAAAAGAAGAAAAAGAAAACGTAGGTCAATATGTCTGGATGAACATGAATAAGAAAATGTCCATGCTACCCAGAGCAATCTGCACTTTCAATGCTATCCCGATCAAAGTACCAATGACATTTTTCAAAGAGCTGGAAAAAACAAGCCTGAAATTTGTGTGGAACCAAAAAAGACCCTGAATCACCAAGGAAATGTTGAAAAGGAAAAACAAAGCAGAGGGCATCACGTTGCTGGATTTCAAGCTGTACTACAAAGCTGTGATCACAAAGACAGCATGGTACTGGCACAAAAACAGACACATAGACCAATGGAACAGAATAGACTCCAGAAATGGACCCTTGACTCTACGGTCAACTAATCTTTGACAAAGCAGGAAAAAACATCCGGTGGAAAAAAAGACAGTCTCTTCAATAAATGGTGCTGGGAAAATTGGACAGCTACATGCAAAAGAATAAACTTGACCACTCTCTCACACCATACACAAAGATAAACTCCGAATGGATGAAAGACCTCGATGTGAGATAGGAATCCATCCAAATCATAGAGGAGAACAAAGGCAGCAATCTCTACGACATCGGCCACAGCAACTTTTTTCATGACACATCTCCAAAGGCAAGAGAAACAAAAGAAAAAATGAACTTGTGGGACTTCATCAAGATAAAAAGTTTCTGCACAGCCAAGGAAACAGTCATCAAAACAAAGAGGCAGCCCACGGAATGGGAGAAGATATTTGTAAATGAAACTACAGATAAAAGACTGGTATCCAAGATCTACAAAGAACTTCTCAAACTCCACATCCAAGAAACAAATAATCAAATGAAAAAATGGGCAGAAGATATGAACAGACGCTTTTCCAATGAAGACATATGAATGGCTAACAGACACATGAAAAAATGTTCAAAATCATTAGCCATCAGGGAAATTCAAATCAAAACCACATTGAAATACCACCTTACGCCAGTTAGAATGGCAAAAATGGACAAGGCAGGAAACAGCAAATGTTGGAGAGGATGTGGAGAAAGGGGATCCCTCTTACACTCTTGGTGGGAATGCAAGTTGGTACAGCCACTTTGGAAAACAGTGTGGAGGTCCCTCGAAAAGTTAAAAATAGAGCTACCCTATGACCCAGCAATTGCACTACTGGGTATTTACCCCAAAGATACAGACACAGTGAAGAGAAGGGCCATATGCACCCCAATGTCCATAGCAGCATTGTCCACAATAAGCAAACTGTGGAAGGAGCTGAGGTGCCCTTCTACAGATGAATGGATAAAGAAATGTGGTCCCTATATACAATGGAATATTACTCAGCCATCAGAAAGAACGATTACCCAACATTTGCAGCAACATGGACGGCACTGGAGGAGATAATGCTAAGTGAAATAAGTCAAGCAGAGAAAGACAATTATCATATGGTTTCACTCATTTATGGAACATAAGGAATAGCAAGGAGATCGGTAGGGGAAGAAAGGGATAAAGAAAGGGGGGGTAAACAGAAGGGGGAATGAACCACGAGAGACTACAGACTCTGGGAAACAAACTGAGGGCTTCAGAGGGGAGGGGGTGGGGGAATGGGATAGACCGGTGATGGGTAGTAAGGAGGGCACGTATTGCATGGTGCACTGGGTGTTATACGCAACTAATGAATCATCGAACTTTACATCAAAAACCAGGGATGTACTGTATGGTGACTAACATAATAAAAAAATATTATAAAAAAAGAAAAAAATAGAACACTATATCAAAAACTAATGAGGTACTGTATGATGACTAATATAATAAAAATTTAAAAAAAAACAAGAAATAACAAATGTTGGTGAGGATGTAGAGAAAAGGGACCCCTCTTACAATGTTGGTAGGAATGCAAACTGGTGCAGCCACTGTGGAAAACAGTATGGAGGTTCCTCCAAAACACAAAAATAGAATTACCATATGATCCAGTAATTGCACTACTGGGTATTTACCCAAAGAAAATGTAAACACAAATTTGAAAAGATACATGCATCCCGTGTTTATTACAACATAATTTACAATAAGCAAATTCCTGAAGCAGCCTAAGTGTCCACTGACAAATGAATGGAAGAAGATGTGGTTGTGTATGTATGTATGTGTGTGTGTGTGTGTGTGTGTGTGTGCCCTGTTCTAGGTCCCTGCCTTCCCAGCCCACACATACACAGGACACGGCCTTTCAGTTGTTCTTGAGAATCTGGGGTGCCCAGGCCTGGAGAACTCTGGCCAGTCCCCAGTGACTCTGAATGCCTCCAGAAAGAACGGAACCCACTCACAATATCTTACCAAGGCAACAGCGTTAAAGAAATGACATCAGTTTCCATTTGGAGGGGCTGCCTGATGGTGTCCCAAGGTTCTCCACCCACCAAGCTCCCAGGTGTCCCTTCTAGGAGGATACCCTGGACCATATGCCTATAGCCAGTCTTGCCCACCACGGCCAGGCACGCACTACCTCCAGCTCAGCCTTCAGCTTGAAAATGCACATTAGGGTGCCTTCAAGCTTGGATTTAGACAGGGTGTCCTGTGCCCCCAAGCATCCCATTCCCTGGACCAGGTTTCTTCGCCACTCTCCCTGTAACGGTCAGTGGCTACAATGCAAGCGTGGCCCACACCTGCACTATAATAAACCATATTTGAATTAGTTGTGAAAAAGGCAAGAGGAGAAGTAGCAAATGCGCTCGTGAGTAACCTTACCAAGATTACTCTCGAGGAGGAGGTTTGGAGGCAGGTCAGATATATATATTAATGTCTGAGGAGACAGTACGACCTACTGAACACAGTCAGACAAAACTTAAAATGTTAGGTAATTCTCACATTGTCCTGATTATTCAACCCAATCAGTAATCTCCTATATATTAACGAGAGCAGCAAGGAAGACAATCAGCCCCTCTCCTCAGCAGCATCCAGCTGACATCAAGCCGACAGGTAGAGAGAAAACTACTGGGAGGAGGAGTAACCTACAAAGTCGGGAAACCCACTACCAGCGCACCTGGGGGCAACAATAAGCGAGTCTGAGGCGATGACTGTTTACGCCCCGAACCCAGAAACTTGAACTTACTTTTGGAATCTATGCCCATAAATAACCAGAGACACTACAGATGAGTACGTGGACTCAAGAGGTCATTAAGACGCAGGGCTTACACCCAGACATGAGAAAGATTAGAATGGAATTGCAAGAAACAAGAACATAAATAGACATATTCAAATTAGGGGAAAAAATTCAAAAGATTCCCTAAAGGGAACAAATTACTGTGTGACTATTCACATCACAAGCAATACTGGGGGTTAAAAGCTCAACAAGTCCTATGAATTTATAATAGTTTATAGGGTTTTAAATAGTAGAAGTTGAGGAATGCTCCCAAGTACA
>NW_024425897.1:29763156-29780687 GCF_017311325.1 Ursus maritimus
CCCTTCCTGACCCCTCAGGGCACACGCAGAACTGAGGTTCACGTGAGGCTGTAAGAGCCGGGCAGGAGGGGCAGGGTGCTGGAGATGGTGGACGACAGGCCATGACCACCACTTGCCGTGACCTGGACCCAGGGAATCAGAGGCTCCGACCCCTCCCCTGCCCTTGGAATGTGGGTTTCCCTCGCCTTCCCTGCCCCCAGAGGCTGCTCCAAGGACGTGGCCTAGAGACAGTGACGTGGTGTTGAGACCATCTGGATGGTCCCCGTGACGGAGCCCAGTTACGGCCTCGGTATAAACCTGTAAGAGGCGGCAGGTGGTGTGGAGATCTACTCCTCTTGCTGCTGCCAAGACAAGACACGGACGTGAGTTCCCGTGCTGCTCCAAACGGCCGCCTACCAATCTGGAGTGGCCGTCCCTTTCCTTGGTCTCTCCCTGTCCTCAGAGCAGCGGCCAGGTTCACACTCCATCTGGGAAGGTCCCAAGGAGCTTGCAGACCAATGGCCACTGATTAGATCATGAACCCTCGATCCATGGACACTATGTCCAGACTTTGACAGAAAAGGGACACCTTAGACTCCACCGAAAATCTACCAGAACTGAGACATGAATTCACTAAGTTCGCAAGATACAAATTCAATATAGAGAAACCTGCTGTTTTCCTATACGCCATTAATGAAGCAGCAGAAAATGAAATTAAGAAAACAATACCATTTACAGTTGCACAAAAATAAACCAATAAAACATCTCGGAATAAATCTACCGAAGAGGTGAGAGACCTGTACTCTGAAAACCATAAAACACTGAAGAAAGAAATTCAAGGCAACACAAGTGGAAAGACCTTCCACGCTCATGGGCTGGAAGAGCAAATATCGTGGAAATGTCTCTGTCCCAAGGCCATCTACACATTCAATGCAATCCCTGTCAAAATACCAACAACAGTTCTCCCAGAGCTAGACGATCAAGCCTAAAATTTGTATGGAACCAAGAAACACCTTGAAGAGGCAAAACCATCTTGAGAAAGAAAAACAGCCAGAGGCATCACAATCCCAGATTTCAAGCTACATTACAAAGCTGTGATCATCAAGACAGCATGGTACTGGCACAAATACAGGCACACGTATCAGTGCAACAGAACAGAGAACCCAGAAACGGACCCACAACACTGTGGCCAACTCATGTTCGACAGAGGAGACCAGAACATCCAACGGGAAGAGGTTCTCTTCAACAAACAGTGTGAAAACGGGACAGCCACACGTGCAGGAACGAAACTGGGGCGCTTTCTTACACCATAGACCAAAATAAATCCACAGTGGTTTAAAGGCTTTGATGTGAGACAGGAAACCATAAAAATCCTCGAGGAGGACGCAGACAGCAACCTCTGTGACCTCAGCCCCAGCAACTTCTTTCGAAACACGTCTCTAAGGGCAAGAGAAACAAAACCAAAAATGAACTACGGGGATTTCTTCAAAATAAAAAGCTTGTGATCAGCGAAGGAAACGGTCGACAAAACTAAAGGACAACCTACGGAATCGGTAAGAAGTTTGCAAGTGACATGTCTGATAAAGGGCTAGTATCCAAAATATATATTAAGAACGGATACAACTCGATACCTCAAAAAACACATAATCCCTTTTAAAAACGCGCAGAAGACATGAACAGATGTTTCTCCAAAGACGACATCCGGATGGCCAACAGACCATGAAAAGATGCTCAACGTCACTCAGCATCAGGGAAACGGAGATCAAACCACAATGAGATAGCACCTGCTCTCAAGAGTAGGGAGGGTCCTCAATCGTTAGACATGAACTACCCTACAATCCAGTGAGTGCGCTACGGGGTATTTGCCCCCAAAATATGCAAACGCTAATTCACAGGGACACATGCACCCCTACGTTTACAGCCGCGACGTCCACAAGAGCCAGATTATGGAAAGAGCTCAAACGCCCATCGACTGATGGGTGGAGAAGCAGCTGTGGCTCATATCTACAACGGAGTATCCCGCGGCCATAAAGAGGAATACGATCTCGCCACTCGCCAGGACGCCGATGGAGGAAGAGCGTATAACGCAGAGAGAAGTCAGTCGGTGAGAGAAAGACAAGTGCCGTGTAAGTTCACTCATACGTGGAAGTTAACAAACACCACAAACGAGCAAAGGGAGAGAGAGAGAAACCAAGAGACAGACTCTACAGAGAACACGCTGCTGGTCCCCAGTGGGGAGGGGGCGGGGGCGGGGAAACCGGCCACGAGGATTAACGCGCACACCTGTATCACGATGGAAAGAAATTAAACGGACAGTTCGCGTCCCGTCCGCGTGAGCGGGTGGGGAAATAGAGCCTTTCAGAGATTCGCCAGTAGGAGGAAGAACCGTTTCTACTTTTTGCGTAGTAATTTCACAGTAGAGTCTATTAAAATGAAAAAAACAGGTTTGTGGGGGTTTTTTGTTGTTGTTGTTTTGTTTTTCTTCATATTCGGTTTTGGGGGATTTCTTCCCCAGAAATAGAAGTCCTGCTTCGAGAGGATGTCGGTGTTTATTGTTGCCTTACTTGAGTGCCTGGGACCTGAGAACCTCTTTCTAGATACGGTTTAGCTACACTGTGAGGTACTATGCACTTGTCAACACACAAATGTGATGGTTTTTATTGACTTCAAGGGATGGCCACATGGGAGATAAAGAGAAACCCCAAAATCCACATGTACGACCTTGTACACGCAAGCCTCGAAACGAAGCCATTTTACCGCGAAGCAGGAGCGGTAGGCGATGGGGGAGGGGAGGACAGGACCACTTTATTAGTCTCGACAGCCTTCTACTTGTTATAGTTTGTAACAGTTGTGTATCGAAATCAAGAGAGAAAAAAAGCTAAAAAAGATGAAGGGGACCCGTGGTTCCGTGTCACAGCACACGTAGGAAGCCGGCATGGAACGCACGTCCTGCTTGGTGGTGTATGGCGACCTTCAATCTCACAGCACAAATTTCCCCCCCAGCGAGAAGGGGTTCCCTCTTAAGAAACCCTCCCTCCATCATACCGGGAGCGACCCGCGTAGCCTGGGACTTGAAACTTAATAGGCAGGACTTTCTAGACAGATATACGTCCCCCAAGTGTGCCGAGTTCTCTCCAACCTCATTTACGCCCACCTTACACCCTGTGCCAAACACAGATTCTCTGAAAGACAGGAAACCCTGACAGCTCCTTGTGGGACCGGTGGAAGGTATCGCTGGAGGAACCATGGCAACCACTGTTCTCAACTCCAAACTGATCGAATCACACTGGGTTTTAAATACCGAGAAACCAGACAGCCTCGGTCGGACACACAGGCCGTGCAGGTTGGTCGGCAGTGGGCACAGACGGGCACAGTCAGCAGAATACAGAATTGTGTTACAGAATTTCCCACGGAAGTAAACAGCGCAACGGAAATGTGCCAGGAAGCGTTGGAGAAGGCACTAGAAAGAACAACAGACTCAAAACACGACATGAAAGGCATGTCTCTGAGTCCAGACTGACAGCTGTTGCAGGACGCTGGGCTAACACCGGGAGTACTCTTAGAACCAGTCCTGGTTGTGCGGACGCCAGACAGCCCAGCCAGGAGGGAAGGAGACAGCACACAGCCTCGTGTCCTGATTCCTCGGGAAGCTGTGAAATTAGACTACTGGTGCTTCCAGGAGGAAGGAGGACATTGGCTCACCGCACTTCCGTGGTTCCCCGATATGACAAGAGAGAGTGGAGGGAGCCTACGGGCCGCAGGAGCCTCCTTATGACAGAAGGGAAACCGGTTCCCAAGGCGATGTTGGTGGAACGGAACGGATCCCCTACAACTTAGACCTTTGGAGCCGTCTGCAGTACGAGTACCTGGGAACACCCTCGGCCGGGTCCACACAATTCGGGACCTGGGCCCGGGAGCGCAAGCACGGAGCCAAGGCTCCGCCTGACCCACTCGAGTCCAAACAGAACAAAGGGCACACTGTGACGGGCCGTCGACGTCCAGAGCACCGCGCGTCCGACGAGGGGAGGAAATGATATTCCCTGAGGTTACAGAGGACGAAGGAGCTACGAGAAGAGCCTACCTCACTGTGGACTCGCAGAAACCATCCTCATAAAGGAAGTCGCGCGCTGGAAACACAGAGACAGTAAGGGAGCACGTGACGTCGAGACTTCGCAGGAACCACACAGGGAACAGACGCGCGCCCCGAACCAGAGTCCGGATTCCGGCGTCGCGGCGAGCGGAGGCGTGCCTGCCGGAGCTGTGCGCGCTGGTGCCCCGGCGCCTTCCGTCCGCGACCTCTCCTCGCAAACAACGGCCTCGAGAAGCCACGCGTGGTGTAAGAGGCCGACTGCGGATCGACTGGATATGGCACCAACGTTCGGGTTTCGTTGCTGGGCTCATAGCCTCACAGCAGGGATCTAGTTCCGTGCGCGGTCATGACGTGCGGTTGAACGAATGTGCATCAAGGGGAAACCGCTGGCGAAGTCGGATTGTTTGTGGTCTAGGCGATGTAGGAGCGCGGGGCGGACGGATACTTCTGTGCACCTGCGTGTGCGGGGCACTGGGTCCCGGGGTGAATTCGTGCGGGCCTGGGAGCCACGGGGGGGATGGCCGTGTGTGGGTTTGACGGATTTCACATCCACTCCTTCGTGGCCAAGAGGCAGATTGCTCTTAACAGCGACCTTGTTTGATACAAGAGTGCGGGCGGTGGCCTAGGGCGGCTTCCTCTGCTCCCTTCTCCCCCAGAAGAGCTCAGCAGCTCGGCGGCCGCGGGGCCCCACTGGGGGCTCATCAGTGCAGACACAGGGGCACGGGGACCATGAATACCCAGAGCTGGGGGACTAGCCCAGACTGCCCGGTCTGCGCAAGGCTACAGCTTGCCGATCCAGGACTCCTGCTGTGGAGGAGCCCCTTCACGGGCGGGGTGAAAGGCAGGCAAAGACCCCAGGGAAGGACATGCGGCCCTTCAGCACCAGCGCCCTCCTTCTCTGGAAACGAGCTCTGGCAACACTGAACCCTGACTCTGACTCTGGCAGCTGGAGGTCAGACCGCCGCTGGCGAGGGTGCCTCTGATTCCGACAGAAGTACACCCACTACATTTGAGGTTTGCTGCTCTCACCCCCCTCACCTGGACACTAGTGTGATGAGTCTGGCACGAGCCTGAGTGTGCTATTTACTGGTAAATTAAAAACCAGTAATTGGCGGGAGATACTCGCTCAGTGAGCCAACATGAAAGACACGGACGGCAAAGACAACCAGTGTGAGCGTTGCTGGCCCCCAAACCCGACACGCCGGGGGGGGCACGAGAGTGTGTGGGTGCAGGTTTGGGCTTGGACTTGGGCAGACGCAGGTCCCCACATGTCTGCTCTGCGCCCCGACCTCCCTGTTCAGCCCGGCTCCCCTGACTGGAGCTCACACGTGCACAGGACTCACCCCGTCCCTGCCCTGGCAGCCAGGGCGCCGTCCAGCCACCTATGCCTTGTGTCCCACGGAGAAGCCCACCCCTGAAATCCTCTGGACGCCCCGCAAATGCGGCAAGTGCGGCTAGTGTGCTCACTGTTGTGAGGCCCAGTTCTGTCAGCGCACAAGGCTCCCAGGTGCGGCTCGTGAGGACACCGCGGTCAGCCCGCGCCGAGTCCGTCCTCTGAGGCTTCAAGCCCTCCGCTCTGCCTCCAGGAACACCGGCGGTGTGTGGGTCTGCGCTGCGGAAACAGGCAGATGCCCATGTACCCCAGGACCCTCCGTGGCGCCCCTCAGACCCTCGCCGGGCGATCCTGACTCCACGCACCTGGGCGGCCGCATTGCTCAGTAAACACGCGTCGCGCCGCGCAGGAGAGGCTGGGGTCGCGGAGCCTGCCGAGCGGGTCGGTCTGCAACTTGCACGGCCTCCAGGCTGGAGGGAGCCCGCCCCCAAATCTTTCTTAGAGCCTTTCCAGGGGCCAAGCTCCGTGCCATTTGCACTGGCTGCCTGAGGAGGGCCCCGCCTTCTCCCGAGCTCAAGGCCCTGAGGGTCGCACCCAAGGACCACGCGGCCAGTGGACCCAGGCCCACCTGGCAGCGCAGTCTGGCTCCTGCAGCTCGGGCGCAAGGAAGCCCCCACGCGCGCAGGTGCCGGCCTGCAGTCGGTGGAGCGCGTGCGGCCGCCAGCTGAGCCCGGGGACGCCGCCACACCCCCCACACTGGCCACGCGCGCCCTGGAGCTCCTGACCCGGGCAGCTCGTCAATGTGCGACACCCCTACTGTCCGCCGCGGAGGCCCTGGAAACCGGTGCAGATTCGGGACAGCGAGACACCCCACAGCCTCCGGAACACAGAAGGCACCCCAAGCCCTGTGTCACGGGGACGGCTTGCCTCGGTGCCCTCAGCCCCTGCAACTGGCCGCCTGCCTGGGGTCAGGCTGACCCGGCATCGAGGCTCCAGGTGTCTGTGGCTGGAAAACACCCCGCCAGCCACCCAGGCCCCTGCGACCGAGGTCGACCCCGCTCCTCCAGCTTTACCTCTGGGGGCGAGATAGGCGCAGGTGTGCAGCCTCGGGCTGGGAATTAGGCAGCGGATTGGACGCCAGGGGCCCGCCCCCTCCCAGCCGCTCTGCGCGCTCGCCCTCTTCTGGGTCCCTGGCTCCCCGCCCCTGCGCGGTTCACGCATGCGCGCTAGGCAGGCCTTCACCTGCGCGGTGGGAGCCGGGTCCACACCAGAACCAGCCGGAGAGACTTCCGAGAGGAGGGATCCCAACCCCGGACTCTTTCCGAGCTGGCGGGAGCGGCCGGTCTCCATGCGGCCTGTCTGCGCGATGGGTCCCCGGCTTCCCCAGCCTTCCAAGCTCCCCGGGTCCCTTGCGGGAGGATTCACCGCCCGCTGGCCCCTCCCATCGCTGGAAAGGTAGTGCACTCGCCTCCAGATGGGCCTTCAGGGGGCATATGTGCCTCTGTGTCGTAAGGCTTTGAACGAGCCTGAGTCCAGTACCCCGGAACAGCCTCCCCCTGTGACCTGGCCTCTTCCCACAGCTGCGCTGCTCGAGGGGCCCCCGGCTGCACCCCCTGTGCGGCCTGCACAGCGCCCTCTGTCCCTTGCCAGCCCCCCTTGGGCTCCAGAGGGCACCTCGGTCCCGTGGAGCTCCGGGCCCTCCTCAGAGCCTCTGACCGGCCTCAGAGTGAAGGGAGCCCACCCTGGGACGGTCTTTGAGGGGGTACATTGAACCCCACAGTGGACTGCCTGCCCAATGGGGTCCCAGGCCTCTCCAGCAAAGGAGGCTCCCAGGCGTCTCTCTGGAAGACACCCGACCGTGCCTCTCGACCCTCGCTGCCCAACCGCCCAGATTGTCCAGCTCAGGCTTTAGAGGCCATACGCGCCGTTGTGCAGGAGACGGCTTGGATCCCCCGATGCCAAGTGTCTCTGAGGCAGCTCCCAGGCCCAGATTCTGCACCCGCGGCCCCTTTAGGTCCGGGCATCCCCGGCCTGCGGCGGCTGCGCACGCGCCCTTGGCTCACGCTCTGTGCGCCTCCGAGAACACCTGCACCAAGGTGGCTGCCGGGCCGCCTTCCCTGTGGTCTCTGGGGGGACGTTGGTGTCGGACCTGCTCCCCCAGGGCATGCGGAGGGGCTCGGGTTCCACCTAAGGACCCCTGTGTCAGGTCGGGGCCTCCCAGTTGGGCCTGAGCAGCTCGTTCTCAGCCGCAACTTCCATGTTAATGTCTTTTCACTTGCTGTGGCCTCCCAATGCAAGCGTTCATCTGTTGCTCAATTAAAGACAGAAATCTTGGGGCGCCTGGGGGGCTCGGTGGGTTAAGCGCCTGCCTTCGGGTCAGGTCATGATCCCAGAGTCCTGGGATGAAGTCCCAGATCCGGGCGGGGGTGGAGTCCCTGCTCAGCGGGGAGTCTGCTTCTCCCTCTGTCTGCTGCTCTCCCCCTGCTCGTGCTCTCTCTCTCTTAAGGAAAAAAAAAAAAAAGATAAATGGTATTTCTTAGAATTTAAAAAATAATAATAAAAGTAAAGACAGAGAACTCTCTTCCAAATCTCAAAAGGGAACTTGTCTTTTGGATGATGCAATTTAGGAACTACGTGTAGCTGCTAGAAATACAGGCGTGGAAATGACTTGGGTCAGATTCTCCGTGAATCTGGCGTAAGCAGTGGGGACAGTCAGGACTGTCACAGCCGCTCCGCCGTCTGCCCCCCCCACAGCTGGTGGGGTAACTGTGGGTCTCCTTGGGGAACTGTCTGTGCAAGCCTTTCATCTGCTTTCTAGCTGGGTTGTTTAGTAACTGTTAAGTTCCGACAGTTTTTTATATATTCTGGATACAAGTCCTTTGTTAGATGTGTTCATTCTCTTCACACGGTCTACCTTAGGGGCGCCTGGCAGGCTCAGTGGGTGGAGCACGTGGTGCTTAACCTCAGGGTCGTGAGTTCGAGCCCCACATTGGGTGTAGAGATTATGTAAAAATAAAATATTTTTTAAAAACAGTATCATAGAACAAAAGTTCTTAATTTTAGTGGTTTATCTACTTTTTGTCTTATGAGTGACGTGTGGTCACATCTAAGAACTCTATTGAATCCAAGGTCAAGAAAATATCCTATTTTTAAAAAAGATTTATTTATTTACTTATTTATTTATTATTTATTGGGGGGGGGCAGAAGGAGAGAGAGAATCTCCAGCAGATTCCCTGCTAGGTGCAGAGCCCGACGCAGGGCTCGATCCCACGACCATGAGATCATGCCTGAGTGGAAACCAAGAGCTGGACGCTCAATGGACTGTGCCACCCATGAGCCCCTATCCTATTCTTCTTCTAAATGCTTTACATCTTGTGTTATATATTTAGATCTGTTCCTTTTTTTTTTTTTAAGTATGCTTTATGGCTTACCTGAGCTGTTCTTACTAGGATAGAAGCAATGGCTTTTCCTAACTTTCTCTGCAAGGATCATCTTAGCTCTAGGCTAAGGAAGAGGAAGGGGGGAGGAAGAGGGAGGGGAGGAGGGGGAGGAGGTGGAGGAGGAGGAGGAGAGGAACGAGGGGAATTATTTTTAATGGAGCCCAGAAAAGAAGCCTCGTGTGAGCAGCTGTGGGTAATGGAAAGCCCAGAGGACGGTTCTCCAGGTGACTAAGGCGCTATGCTCTGGAAACAGCAAGAAGCTGCTGGGGGGATAGGCTTTAAGTTAGCGGGGGTGTATGTGCCAAGAGATGCTTCAGGAACTGGGGCCAGAGGGGGGAGGAGGAGTGACCTGGGGAAGCAGGTGCCCCTCCAGGGCATCCTCAGTTCCGTTCTGCTCTTATACCTTGTGTTTCGTGTCCGTCAGCAACGCTTAGCGGACCCTCTTCAGTTTGAACAATTGACTGATTATTTCTGCTGCAAGAACCAAAGGCGTTTGTGCACGGGGAGGGGCTTGCCGCCACGCGTCTTAAATGCTCCATCTCTGAGCCTTTCCCTTCCAGGTAAGACTTAATCTCTCAACGCAACCTTGTACGTGACCACTTCTCCAGATTGTTTTTACCTTTGTTGTCTGGAAAAAACAAAAACAAAACAAATGGACGTGACAAAACCTGTTGGGTCAATCAGCTGGTGTTTATTCATGTGACGGTTCCGGTAGCTGCGATCCGTTCTCGCACCGTCCGCCTCAGGAGGTCACCGCTAGGAGGAGGGACAGAGGTGTCTGATACCTACAGGTTTCCACAGCCCAGAAAGAGCAGCGTGGAACCACGAGCCAAGCTCCCAGGCAAACTCAGGCCCGAGATCCCGCTGAGCTGCCTGCTGCCAGGTTCACGCCAGCTCTTCCGCGCAGCTTTGCTTTCCTGTCACTGAAGGACAGTGAGAAAAAGTGAGAAAACGCGCGGGAGAGACAGGTGCCTCTCAGCTCCCCCACCCTCACCGCTGGGATCAGCTGGGGCAGGGGCAGCATGAACACGTTTCCGTCAGCGCCGCTGTGCCGGTGCTACTCTGGAAGCCAATGATAGAGCAGTGAGCAAGATGTGGTCATGTGCTCAAAAATGTGGGCCTTCCCTGTGGGGCAGAGACCCCTCTGTGACCAGAAAGAAGATACCGATTCCAGCCTCAAGACCCTACCCAACACCCACACAACACGGCCCCTGCGTGTTCTCTCCGCAGCCCCCGAAGCCCGTCCCCAGTTGCTGCGGCACCCCCATCTCCAACCGTCCACGCCCTTGTCTCCCATACCCACCCCGCATCCTCTCACCGTCTCCGACACCCCCATCTCCGTCCCCCATCTTCGTCCCCACGTCTCCACCCCCACCACCCTGTCTCCAACCCCCACCCCGTCTTCATCCGCCCACATCCCCACGTGCCCCCCCATCTCTAGGGCACCGCACATGTCTTGTGCCCTAGGAGGCTGACCTCTGGGGCTGTGTCACTTGACCTCTGTCCTTCTGGTTTTGCAGTTACTGTTCAGCTACCGCAAGGGTCCAGAAGGGAGGGTGGAAGGAGAGAGCAGCTCCGGAGAGGTCCTCCGTCGGGCCTGTCCGGCCCCCTCCCCTCCCTCAGCCCCACTGTTGTGAATCCTGATGCTGCCCCGTGCTTGAGGTCCGCCACCCAGCCACACATCTGACGGCCCTTCACCAGGCGTGTGGCACCTGCTTCGTACTGGGACCCCAGCGCACCAGGAGACCCCATTCTGCCCATGACCTCTTCCCTTTTGTGAGGCCTCACCCGTGCTTTCCTGCTCAAGGAAACGGACATGGAGGCCAGTCTGCAGACAGCAGGTGTCAGCCTGCCCGGGAAGGGGACGCCCAGCGGGTTTGGAGACACGGCCACATTCACTGGCTGCAGGACTTCCATGCGGGAAGCACCTCCATCCCGGGTGGGTGCGAGGGGACTCACCAAAGGCAGGCACTGGGCCAGGAGCCCGCTCCGGCGGACACAGCAGGGGCGGCTGAGCTCGTTCAGCACGAGGCAGCACTGGCTGTGGCACTCCTTGTGGTGGCTGCAGTAGGCCCCGTTGGGCTGGGGACACAGAGGGGAGTCTGGTGCCCGCCTCCCGCCCCGCCCCGCCCCGCCTCGCCGGGCCACCCGCTAGCCCCTCACTTTGCGCCACGGCGTGCACTGCAGGAAGATGGTCTTGGGCTTGCAGAACATCTGCGAGCGGGAGCTGTTGGTGACGCAGCAGCGGCTCTTGCACTCGGCATGATCAGAGCAGGTGTGCCTGTTGGGCTGCCAGGACACGGAGCCCCCGTGCTCTCGACCACCGCCCCCCGCTGTGGGCGGCTCTGGCTAGCAGTGCCCAGCCCCCGCCTCGCCCCGCCACCTGCCCCACCCCCTCGCCCCGTCATCCCGCCCCCTCCTCGCCCCGCCCCCCGCCCCGCCGCCCCGCCGGGCACACCTTCTGCCAAGGCAAGCACTTGAGGAAGATGGTCTTGGACGTGCAGAACGTCTGCGGGTTCAGGCTGTTGGTGACGCAGCAGCGGCTCTGGCATTGGGCGTGATCATCGCACGCATCTCCCATCCGCTGCAAAGCCGGGCAGGTACCGGGTGTCGCGGGAGACCCAGCTTCCCGCTAGGGCTTCCCCATTTAGGAACACCCTCCCCTTCTTTCTGCGTCCCTTCAAGTTTCCTGGAATATTCCAGACCTGGTGGGACCGATGGCCGGGGGAGCCAGAGGAAAGGGAGAGGAAGGGAGCTAGTGTGGTCTGTGTCTGCCCTGAGCCACATGGACGGGAGGGTAAACCGAGGCACGGAGGATGCGAGAAGGAGCAGCAGGGCAGGAAGGAGACGCTCTCGCGGCTCTTCCGGGCTCAGAGAGGGCAAGTGCCTGCCGGGGTCACAGAGCCAGCCCAGAGCTGTGGCTGGGGTCTCACCCCACCCTGCAAAGCTGCCTCACTTGGCTCCAGGCCCCGGTCTCTCTCGAACCCTTTGATCCAAGTTCTCAAACTTTTGGTCTCAAAACTCCTTTGCAAACTCAAAAAATTACTAAGGCGCCCAAAGCTGTTGTTGCTGTGCGTTTCAGCTAATGACCTCTCCGGCGTAGGCACTAACTCAGGAAGTTTTACGTATTTATGCGTAACCCTATTTAAAAATAGGGTCCCCGTCCCATGTTAACATAAAGAACAACTTTTATGAAAAATAGGTATATCTTCCAAAGCGAATGTGCGGAGTGCCAAGTGGCACGTTCTGCCTGGGCGCAGGGCCTCCTGCCCGGCTTCCCGCGGCTGGGACTGCTGCGTGTGGGGGCTCCGGGGCCTGGGAGGGTGCCACCCGTGCCCCCAGTGGAGGGAGGTGCAGGGCCGAGCCTCACACACAGCTAGAAGGAGCCAACCAAGTGCACCGGGTCCCCCAGCAGGGCCCGCAGACCCCGGGTCCCAGAGCGCCCGGGGGCTGAGGCGCCCACACTGGAGGGTTTTCATACAGGGAAAACTTGGGTTGGGTTTGGTTTTGAAGTCCTTACTGACTTAAAATTGAAGCTGGGAAGGCGCTCAGAGACCGGGACCTGGAGCCAAGTGAGGCAGCTTTGCAGGTGAGAAGCGGCCAGAGGAGGAAGCTCACTCCTGTCCTGGGGCGCCGAGGGAGTTCTGGGTGATGGCCCAACACCAGGCATCCAGATCCCTTCTCCCCTGCCTCACGAGGGGCCCCGAGTCCCCGGCCTCCAGCGGGGTACCCGCCGTGCAGTGGGTGCTGTGGACGTGGGGGGACTTGTGCATTAGGGAGGTGAAGAGGAGACAACAGGACAGGCACTCTCACGTTGCCCACACCCCTCCCAGTGCATACGCTTTGCTCTGGCCCCACCCCACCCCCACCGTGCTGCCCTCTGGCCTGGATTTGGTGTTGGGATCCTAGGCACCAGAATCAGCCGTCCTGGGGGCCCCAATGCCTGGGGAAGAGGATGTGTGCCAGGCACCCTCCTTTTCAGGAGCCCAGACAAGACCCGTGGGGATGGGCACCTGCAGAAAAGGGGCTGGGAGCCCCAGGGAGCTGGAGTAGGTAGGGGCCGCCTCTGCGGGTGAATGCCGCGGCGTGTGCGCTTACCTTGTGGAACAGAAACACGCTCTTGGTCCTCCAGGCCAAGGACGTAGGCAGCAGCGAGAGCAGCAGCAGCAGACGCCCGGCGCACGCCATGGGGCTCGTGGCTCGTCAATGCCCCAGATGGCCATCCCTGCCCCCACAGCACCTGCGTGGGCACCTGCTTCCTTCCCCCTGTCCCCATCTTTCTCTTGCAAAATAGATTTTTTTAAATTAATAGACATTATTTTCTAGAACAGTTTAAGGTTTACAGAAAAATTGTGCAGCGAGTACAGAGAGTTCCCATACAGCCTCCCTTCCCCTCCCTGCTTCCCTGTTATGAACTCTGTGGGCGTGGTGGGCTTGTTACAACCACTCAGCTGATATTGATACATTGTTACAACCGGGAGTCCACAGCTTCCCTTAGGGCTCCTGGTGCTCCATGTTCTGTGGGTTGGACAAATGCCACCACATCAGCCCACAGTGTTTTCACTGCCCTAAAACCGCTGGCCTCCACCTGTTCATCCCTGCCCACGAAACCCTGGCAACCATGGATGTTTTGGGGTATCATTTTGGGCCCGTCGTTTGCCTCTTCCCCGGCGTGCTGAAGTTGGGACTCTACAAAGGCAGCCTTTCCAGACTGGCTTCCTTCACCCACTAAGACTCATCTAAGCTTCCTCTGTGTCTTCTATGGCTTGATAGCAAATCTCTTCTTATCACTGAGTGGAAAATGAATTTTCAACACCCTTCCTCCAGGGAATGATTGTGCCTCTCTGAGTTAAACAGGAGCCTCCCTGCTGTTAGCACCCTTGGGACCCTCATGGCTGAGCCCCCCTGCTCAGTCCAGCAGGCGGGCAGGACTGCGGGGCCCAGCCGTCCCCGCCCACACGCTGGGGTGGAGTGCCTGCAGGTTGGGCAAGTGGGCACAGCAGCCCCCCGCCACAGGTGACTCTCCCATCCTGGATCCAGGATGGATTGCCAGGAGTCCCAGGTTAGCCTCAGATCTAAACCTAAGCCGCCCCCACCCCACATGGTTTCTGGTTGCCTCGCTGGCTATTCATAAAGCTGACGGTTTGGCCTCCAATTCTGCCCCTCGTTCTTTTACTGTTTTAGATAAGGTGATATTAGAGCACCTGTGTGGGCTCAGTCGGCTGGGTGTCTGCCTTCGGCTCAGGTCATGATCCCGGGGTCCTGGGATCGAGTCCGCGTCGGACTCCGTGCTCAGTGGAGAGCCTCCTTCCCCTCCGCCCCCCGCCCTCTGCTGTTCCCCCTGCTTGAGCTCTCTCGGGCGTGCTCTCTTTCAAATAAATATATAAAATCTTTTTAAATTTTTTTCAATAAGAAAATGAACAATTCAGTGGCATTTACTGCATTTTTTCAAAAAGATTTTTTTACTTTAGAGAGAGCACGTGAGCACGAGTGGGGGGAGAAGCAGAGGGAGAGAAAGTATCTTAAGCAGACGCCCCGCTGAGCACAGGGCCCAATTTCGAGGCTCAATCTCACAACCCTGAGATCATGACCTGAGCCAAAACTAAGAGTCGGATGCTCAACCGACTGAGCCCCCCAGGCACCCCCGTCTAGGGCATTCTTAATGTTGTGAAACCACGTCTTCTATCTAGTTCCAGAACATTCATTCCGTCATCCCATAGCACAACCCAGAGTCCATCAGCCTTCACTCCCCGTTCTTTCTGGTGTCTTCTGGAGGTCAGAGCCTGTGGCGAGCGTTCTGACACTGAGGCCTCAAACCCAACCCGCTGTATTCCAAAGCCCTGTGGGCACAGGAGGGGTGCCCCCCCCACTCTGAACCTCTGGCCCCAGGCCTGTGTTTCCTGCTCGCTCTCCCCACCTTCTCATCCACGTTCCAGAACCTCTCCTCAAATTTGTCTCCCTGCGCCGTTGGCGGTGCTCCCCTCAGGACTGCCAGCCCCTGACCCAGGGCCCACGAGCCTCAAACTCAGACCTGCCTTGGGTTCCCATCCCAGGTTCCCTCTATTTGCTGCAGGGCCTTTCTGGGACCTTGTTTCCCTGTCTGTGAGGGGAGAGGTGGGCTCCCACTGTCCCATCTGTGTCCCCTGAACCTCTGGTTTCCAGATGGTTCCAGGGAAGCCAGGCTCATCTCCCCCCCCCCATTGTTCCTTACTGGGGTCCCTTGTGCTGCAAAGCAGAGAGGAATTCTGTTTGCTGACCTTCCCAGACGGCTCAGGTCCCGAGGCCAGGAGCACTCCAACTGCTAATCTCCCCCTGGGGCTGGTCACACTGGGGGCCAGGAATTCGGAAGCACAGAACCCAGGAAAATAGGCAGACACACAGTGGCCTGTGTGCTTGGAGGGGACGCAGAGGGAGGAGGAGGGCCGGTGGCCAAGCAGGACGGTGCAGGACGGTGGAGCCGACACAGGGCTGCCCGGGGTCGCCCGGACGGGGGGCAGGCTGCTCGTCAGGAAGGTCACAAGGAGACGCTGGACCAGGTATTGGGGCAGGGAGGGGTCCACGACGGCTCTGCTTAACCTCCTGCTCGTCTCACATCAACAGGAGCGCTCGCTGGTCCGAGCCACCAACGGGGGCATTGTCCCCAGAGCACAGCATCCTTTCACCTCCACAAAAGGATCCAGAAATCACCTGGTGCCGACGTGAAATGCAACCTCCCGTAAGGACGGATTCAGCACCACAGACATCTCAGAACGGCGAGAGAGGTTCACACCGGTTTTACTGCAAATCACGGGATATATCGCCTGGGTTTTGGGTTTTCTGTCATTTGATACTTCAGTTTCCCTGCAGTCACCGTAGCTCGTACCCAAAAAAAGCATCGCTGCGGCATTTCATTCACAAGTTTCGCGGATCGGGCTCAAAACAGACGCAGCCACATGAACCAGGAGCCTATGTGGGTGCCGTCAGCGGAGACTGAGGAAGACAGGGAGGCGGAGCGCGGGGACCCACTGGGCGCGGCACAGACGGCACCGCTGCTCCTTCACTTTCCACCTGTAAGCAGGCACCTCACGGTCTATCTGGGCAGGTGTGGTAACGGTGTTTGCACATCTTCCCCCCCCAGAGAAGCAGGGCCAGGTCGGGTTGCCCTCTGCCACGTGGGGGTCTCACCTGCTGGCGGACGGCCATGTGTGAGGGGGTGGGGTCCCCGCACGCTGCCCAGCACAGTGCGAGCAGGGCGTAAGCATGGCATTCCAGGGCTGTCTCTGCCCAGATGTTCTGGGGACACTGAGGCTGCCCACCCGGTGGCTCCCGCCAGCACTTCCCAGACCCCGAGGCCCCCGAGGTCGGGCTGTGGTTCATACCATTCAGAAACAGTTCTCATGAGGTGGCCGCGTATCTCCATGGTGCAAACCAAGACCCAGCTTTTGGTCCTGGACGACGGCATATCCGAACAGACGGTGGCCAGACCGTCCATAGGTGGAACTCTGGCCCCCGGTCTCTCAGCTGGCCCTGGACGACCAGCCCTGGGCCAGCGACGACGGCTTCCCCAGCTCAGGACCAGCCTGAGAAGCCAAATATTCCCCCCAACCACCCACGTGGGACACCTATACCCGTCCGCTAGGGCTTCTCAACACATACCACACGGCGGGCGGGCTGACCACGCACATTCGTCCCTCACCGTCCTGGAGGCTGGATGTCCGGACCCAGCTGTCCCTCCTGAGGCCCCTCTCCTGGGACGCAGACACCCGGCTCCCTGTGCTGTGCTCACGAGCTGGGCGGCATCCCGCTCTGCTGACCACTCCCCCTGTGCTGGAGAAAGGACACCGGTCGAGGGAGTCGGGTAGACATTTTCGAAGATAAACCAGCAAAACCACGGCCGCTGTAAGTCCTGTTTCCGTACCCTATCAAACCTAACGAATAGGAGTGTTATAACTTTATAAAAGCTAAATTTGAATCACAGCTTGAACGTTTGAAAATGTTGAACTTGCTGTGTTCTTTTTGTCCTTTAAACAGAAGTAAAAAACCTTATGGTCTCAGACCTTCCCATGGGCCTTTGAGAAGTTCACAGGCCAGTTCCTAAAATTGGGCCTGATGTGCCTGATCCGTCCTGCAGTCCACACCCCACGGGAACACACCGTCCACACAGAGAAGCTCCAGCCCACCGCTGTCCACAGCAGCCAAGAGGTGGGAGCAGCCCCAGCGTCCAGGACGAAGGGTACACAAAACGTGGTCCATCATGCAGAGAAATATGTCACCTTAAGAAAGAAGGCACTTGTGACGCCTGCCACAACCTGGATGGACCCTGAGGACGCGGTGCCGAGGGAAAGAGGCCGGGGCCGGAGGGACAGACACTGCAGCAAGATCCCACTCACCCCAGGGCCCAGAGCCGGCGGGGTCCTAGAGACGGAGCAGGCGGTGGCCGCCAGGGGCTGGGGCGGGGCCCGTGTTTAGTGGGGACAGAACGTTAGTTTGGGAAGATGAGAGAGTCCCAGGTGGACGGTGGTGGCGGCTGACGACCGACCGTGTGAAGGTGCTTAAGGCCCCTGACCTGCACCATTACGAAGGCCAGAAGATAAAATGTTGACCCGTATCTTCCCACAGAAAATCAAAAGCCGCAGGCCCCCCTCACCCTCCCTGGAGGCGTGGCTGTTCCTGAACTTGAAGATGGGGCATTCACAAACCCCCCCCCCCC
>NW_024425897.1:29780697-29784595 GCF_017311325.1 Ursus maritimus
TCCCCGCACGCTGCCCAGCACAGTGCGAGCAGGGCGTAAGCATGGCATTCCAGGGCTGTCTCTGCCCAGATGTTCTGGGGACACTGAGGCTGCCCACCCGGTGGCTCCCGCCAGCACTTCCCAGACCCCGAGGCCCCCGAGGTCGGGCTGTGGTTCATACCATTCAGAAACAGTTCTCATGAGGTGGCCGCGTATCTCCATGGTGCAAACCAAGACCCAGCTTTTGGTCCTGGACGACGGCATATCCGAACAGACGGTGGCCAGACCGTCCATAGGTGGAACTCTGGCCCCCGGTCTCTCAGCTGGCCCTGGACGACCAGCCCTGGGCCAGCGACGACGGCTTCCCCAGCTCAGGACCAGCCTGAGAAGCCAAATATTCCCCCCAACCACCCACGTGGGACACCTATACCCGTCCGCTAGGGCTTCTCAACACATACCACACGGCGGGCGGGCTGACCACGCACATTCGTCCCTCACCGTCCTGGAGGCTGGATGTCCGGACCCAGCTGTCCCTCCTGAGGCCCCTCTCCTGGGACGCAGACACCCGGCTCCCTGTGCTGTGCTCACGAGCTGGGCGGCATCCCGCTCTGCTGACCACTCCCCCTGTGCTGGAGAAAGGACACCGGTCGAGGGAGTCGGGTAGACATTTTCGAAGATAAACCAGCAAAACCACGGCCGCTGTAAGTCCTGTTTCCGTACCCTATCAAACCTAACGAATAGGAGTGTTATAACTTTATAAAAGCTAAATTTGAATCACAGCTTGAACGTTTGAAAATGTTGAACTTGCTGTGTTCTTTTTGTCCTTTAAACAGAAGTAAAAAACCTTATGGTCTCAGACCTTCCCATGGGCCTTTGAGAAGTTCACAGGCCAGTTCCTAAAATTGGGCCTGATGTGCCTGATCCGTCCTGCAGTCCACACCCCACGGGAACACACCGTCCACACAGAGAAGCTCCAGCCCACCGCTGTCCACAGCAGCCAAGAGGTGGGAGCAGCCCCAGCGTCCAGGACGAAGGGTACACAAAACGTGGTCCATCATGCAGAGAAATATGTCACCTTAAGAAAGAAGGCACTTGTGACGCCTGCCACAACCTGGATGGACCCTGAGGACGCGGTGCCGAGGGAAAGAGGCCGGGGCCGGAGGGACAGACACTGCAGCAAGATCCCACTCACCCCAGGGCCCAGAGCCGGCGGGGTCCTAGAGACGGAGCAGGCGGTGGCCGCCAGGGGCTGGGGCGGGGCCCGTGTTTAGTGGGGACAGAACGTTAGTTTGGGAAGATGAGAGAGTCCCAGGTGGACGGTGGTGGCGGCTGACGACCGACCGTGTGAAGGTGCTTAAGGCCCCTGACCTGCACCATTACGAAGGCCAGAAGATAAAATGTTGACCCGTATCTTCCCACAGAAAATCAAAAGCCGCAGGCCCCCCTCACCCTCCCTGGAGGCGTGGCTGTTCCTGAACTTGAAGATGGGGCATTCACAAACCCCCCCCCCCCGCTTATGTTAAAATATTCTTTTATGGGGGCGCCTGGGCGGCTCCGTCATCGGTGAGCGTCTGCCCTCGGCTCAGGTCGTGATCTCAGGGTCCTGGGATCGAGCCCCGCGTCCGGCTCCCATCAGCGGGGAGGCCGCTTCTTCCTCTGCCTCTGCCGCTCCCCCCACCCCCACTCCTGCATGCTCTCACTCTATCAAAAATAAATAAAATCTTTAAAATATATATACTCCTTTATAAACGGAGTCTCTTTTCTTGGATATTTGTTTGTAAACCTCTCAGGCCAGACACCTGCCCACAGTCTCTCCTTCCGAACCTCAGCATCAGGTGTGACCCGAAGCATCCCAATCTGGCAAATAAAAGCTTGATGCCAAACCTTGCCAGAGATCACAGATCCCGACAGATTATCCCCTGCCCCGTGACCACCATCGTTTGAGCATTGCCCGTCAAGCTGGGGCCTTTCCCACCCCGCGTCTTTGCTGCTCTGAGAAACGGCGGCGTGCCCCGGACCAGGGCGCTGGGCCCGCCTCTGCTCACCTCCACACAGAGGAGCAGGCCACACGGGGGAATGCCCGACACGGCCCAGTCCTTGCAGACAATCTCTCCCTGGCTGTTGGTAACTGCCCGAGCATTCAGTGGTCCTGCCTTTTTGTCTTGGGCCCCACCTGCTCCCCTGCGTGGAAGGGAGACCCGCCAAGCCGTAATTCCAGAAAAGACTCCAGCCCCTGAGCGGGGATCAGGAGGACCGAGGCCAAGGGAGCCCAGGGCAAAGTCTGCAGCTCCTCCCCTATCTCCGTCCTGCCCCCACCTTGCACTCCACGAGAGCCTGTGTCCATGGTGCCGGGGGACAGCATGTAAGCAGGCATGGCGGGGCGCACGGACCCGGGGAAGCTGACCACAACCGCTGCAGCACTGGCCGGACAGCCAGCACTGGGTCAGGGACCCCGGCCTCCCCTGGCTCTCCCCACCTCCAAGTCAGGACCAGCCAATATGCCCCCTAACCAGTCAGGTGGGACGCCCCCACCCCCTGGCCTCGGGTCGCCTGCAGCACCTTCCCCACATCCCATCTGTGAGTCTGCGGACCCCACCTGGGGGCTGACTCCCCAGCTCTGGATAAACGACCTGTGTATCCTCACTGGGGGTGGGGGGTCTTCATTGATTCCTGCAGACGCCGTTCATTTGATAAATGTTTACTGACTTCTCATTACCGATTAGGTGCTAGGCTCTGAGAGGAAAGGACTGCGCGTCCCTGCCACCTAGAGGGGCTCGGTCTAGTTTGGGAAACGGTCGAGTCAACAAATAGATGAGGCCGAATGAGGTAGAAACGGGCGGGGCGAGGTGGGGGTGTAAGGGGGTTAGCAGCCGAGGAGAGGAGGCGCCTGCGGGGAGAGCCGCAGTCCAGCGGCTCCGGGAGGGGCTCCGGGACGCCGGGCAGGGTCCGGGCTGGAGCAGGAACCCAGAGGGACTGGGGAGCCACAGGCGGCCTCCGCACTGCCTAACGAGGGGCCCCAAACTCAGTAGCCTGGAAGGGCCGCTTGTCACTGTCTTCTCCCTGTGGGTTGGCCGCGCAGGGGGCGGCTCTCTCGGTCCGAGTCCCGCACGGTCACAGCGGCTCTGCGCCCCAGCCCCAAGCCCGGTAGCGCGGGTGGGGAGGGAGCCCCAGGCAGGCGGCCGCGGGGGTCGGTGGAGACGCAGGAGCGTGGGGTCCGGGGAGCCCAGGGGCAGCGGCGGGGCTGGTGATGGGCATGGGGCTTCTGTGAGGGGCGCCGGGCGTTCTAAAGTCAGACTGGGGTGCTTGCAAACCCTGTGAAGATTTTGGAAACGATGAGTTCCACGCTCCAAACGCGTAAATTGGATGGCGTGGGAATTTGATCTCAACGAAGCTGTTTAGAAAAGGAAATCTATTTTTGCTTGTATGTTGAACTCTTACTTATAGAATTCAAAGGTTTTAGAATTCAACTGAATAAATTTTTTTCACCTGTAAATTTTCACTTGTAAAACTTTTTCACTTGAAAAACTAGTATGAGACTCAGTCCTCCTACGACTAATTTCTTTAACCTATTTAAAAGTATTATGTGGGCACCTGGGTGGCTCAGTCAGTTAAGCATCTGCCTTCAGCTCAGGTCCTGGGATCGAGCCCCGACTCCGGCAGTCCATTCCTCCCCCCCCCCCGCCCCACAGCTCGCTTGTGCGCTCTCTCTCTCTCACAAATAAATAAAAATTTTTAAAGTATTATGCAAATTATAAATTTTAATGGACACAGTGGCTGTCCTTACAAATTGTATGACTAGGGTCCACACTGCTTTTCTCCCAGCCTGGGGAGTTTGCATCAAGTGCTCTCATTTTATTTATATTTTTCATTAAACAGGTTTTTTTCTTTTCTTTCGTTCCTTCTTTTTTTTTTTTTTTTT
>NW_024425897.1:29784605-29789071 GCF_017311325.1 Ursus maritimus
GCCCACAGTCTCTCCTTCCGAACCTCAGCATCAGGTGTGACCCGAAGCATCCCAATCTGGCAAATAAAAGCTTGATGCCAAACCTTGCCAGAGATCACAGATCCCGACAGATTATCCCCTGCCCCGTGACCACCATCGTTTGAGCATTGCCCGTCAAGCTGGGGCCTTTCCCACCCCGCGTCTTTGCTGCTCTGAGAAACGGCGGCGTGCCCCGGACCAGGGCGCTGGGCCCGCCTCTGCTCACCTCCACACAGAGGAGCAGGCCACACGGGGGAATGCCCGACACGGCCCAGTCCTTGCAGACAATCTCTCCCTGGCTGTTGGTAACTGCCCGAGCATTCAGTGGTCCTGCCTTTTTGTCTTGGGCCCCACCTGCTCCCCTGCGTGGAAGGGAGACCCGCCAAGCCGTAATTCCAGAAAAGACTCCAGCCCCTGAGCGGGGATCAGGAGGACCGAGGCCAAGGGAGCCCAGGGCAAAGTCTGCAGCTCCTCCCCTATCTCCGTCCTGCCCCCACCTTGCACTCCACGAGAGCCTGTGTCCATGGTGCCGGGGGACAGCATGTAAGCAGGCATGGCGGGGCGCACGGACCCGGGGAAGCTGACCACAACCGCTGCAGCACTGGCCGGACAGCCAGCACTGGGTCAGGGACCCCGGCCTCCCCTGGCTCTCCCCACCTCCAAGTCAGGACCAGCCAATATGCCCCCTAACCAGTCAGGTGGGACGCCCCCACCCCCTGGCCTCGGGTCGCCTGCAGCACCTTCCCCACATCCCATCTGTGAGTCTGCGGACCCCACCTGGGGGCTGACTCCCCAGCTCTGGATAAACGACCTGTGTATCCTCACTGGGGGTGGGGGGTCTTCATTGATTCCTGCAGACGCCGTTCATTTGATAAATGTTTACTGACTTCTCATTACCGATTAGGTGCTAGGCTCTGAGAGGAAAGGACTGCGCGTCCCTGCCACCTAGAGGGGCTCGGTCTAGTTTGGGAAACGGTCGAGTCAACAAATAGATGAGGCCGAATGAGGTAGAAACGGGCGGGGCGAGGTGGGGGTGTAAGGGGGTTAGCAGCCGAGGAGAGGAGGCGCCTGCGGGGAGAGCCGCAGTCCAGCGGCTCCGGGAGGGGCTCCGGGACGCCGGGCAGGGTCCGGGCTGGAGCAGGAACCCAGAGGGACTGGGGAGCCACAGGCGGCCTCCGCACTGCCTAACGAGGGGCCCCAAACTCAGTAGCCTGGAAGGGCCGCTTGTCACTGTCTTCTCCCTGTGGGTTGGCCGCGCAGGGGGCGGCTCTCTCGGTCCGAGTCCCGCACGGTCACAGCGGCTCTGCGCCCCAGCCCCAAGCCCGGTAGCGCGGGTGGGGAGGGAGCCCCAGGCAGGCGGCCGCGGGGGTCGGTGGAGACGCAGGAGCGTGGGGTCCGGGGAGCCCAGGGGCAGCGGCGGGGCTGGTGATGGGCATGGGGCTTCTGTGAGGGGCGCCGGGCGTTCTAAAGTCAGACTGGGGTGCTTGCAAACCCTGTGAAGATTTTGGAAACGATGAGTTCCACGCTCCAAACGCGTAAATTGGATGGCGTGGGAATTTGATCTCAACGAAGCTGTTTAGAAAAGGAAATCTATTTTTGCTTGTATGTTGAACTCTTACTTATAGAATTCAAAGGTTTTAGAATTCAACTGAATAAATTTTTTTCACCTGTAAATTTTCACTTGTAAAACTTTTTCACTTGAAAAACTAGTATGAGACTCAGTCCTCCTACGACTAATTTCTTTAACCTATTTAAAAGTATTATGTGGGCACCTGGGTGGCTCAGTCAGTTAAGCATCTGCCTTCAGCTCAGGTCCTGGGATCGAGCCCCGACTCCGGCAGTCCATTCCTCCCCCCCCCCCGCCCCACAGCTCGCTTGTGCGCTCTCTCTCTCTCACAAATAAATAAAAATTTTTAAAGTATTATGCAAATTATAAATTTTAATGGACACAGTGGCTGTCCTTACAAATTGTATGACTAGGGTCCACACTGCTTTTCTCCCAGCCTGGGGAGTTTGCATCAAGTGCTCTCATTTTATTTATATTTTTCATTAAACAGGTTTTTTTCTTTTCTTTCGTTCCTTCTTTTTTTTTTTTTTTTTAAGGAAGCTGTTTGCCCACCATGGCGCCTGAACGCACAAGGTCAGGATCAATAGTCACGGGCTTTACCAACTGAGCCAACCGGCCGCTCCACTGGTTTCCTCCTTTTCTGTCCAGCGGACTTCCGGACACCCCATGTAAACTTCCCAGTAAGTATTCGCAGTCTCCGGAGCCCAAACAGACTGCACGCTGAATGTGCTCTAGTAACTGGAACCTTCCCAGGGGCCCTCGCACTCTCCTCGCGCCTGCTGTGCAGCCCTCACGGCACAGGGCAGGAGACTCGTCTCAAGAACAGAATCGATACATTCTGGGACAAACGCGAGATTGTATTGCATACCTTTTCTTCCGAGAAAAGAGGAGGAAGGTACGCGCAGGCAGGCAGAAGACAAAACGCCTGCTCACGGCGGCCGGGGCCCAGCTTCGCCCGCAGGAGGGACGCTGCAGAGTGGAGACGCTCGTTCAGTCCGTCTGTCTTCATCACTGGAATTCAACTGCCTCTCCCAGACTCTCCAGCCACCTTTCCTAAAAGTCATCCTTCCTGGGACCCAACAAGCCACAGCCACCTGCGGATGCAAGTCTGTGCTCAAATCCGATCATTTTCTTCAATATTCGTCACTTGTCTTCTCTTCCTTGAACCCTGTGTCCCAGGCTCCCGGCTGTCCTCTCACTCTGGACCCTGCCTCTGTGCTCCGCTCTGAGTTGGTGGTGTTCCCTCCTCTCAGCCTCCTGGACGAGCTGTTCTCCTCTAGCTCACGTCCTGCAATCACCATGGGGCCCAGCAGGCCAGCTAACCACACCGCATCGCAAGTTCTCACCGCCTCTGGCTGAAGCTTCTGCTGGTGGGGTCAGTGTGCCAGATGTTGAGGCAGGCTGCTTGCCCCTCCCGGGTGGTGGGGTCAGGCTGGTCACTGCATCGGAGACATGCAGTGACCAGCCCCTGGCCAGTGGGAAGGCCGTGTGCCCTATGCTCCTGTAACCCATGGTGGACAGACTGACCAGCCACTCGCCTCCAAGGCACAGAGACCCTCTCTGCCAACACCAGCATCCGCGGGCCTGGGGGGCAGGGAAGCACCCCAGGGCAAGGTCTCTGTCTTCCCTAGCCACAGGCAGCAGGGAGCAGTGGCCCATCCTGCCCAGCACCCAGGCAGCACCATGACCCACCCCCTTCACCAGCCCCTGGCACCACTCTGGACTGGCCTGGTTTGGGGATTTTACATAAATGGGCTCAGACAGCAGGCAGCCTTCAGGGACTAGCCTCATTCACTTAGCATAATGTCTTCGCCTATGTCCTGACGAATGGAACGTACGAGGGGCTTTTTCCATTTATTGCAGAATTCTATTCCATTGTATGGATACACCACATACCACTTACTCATTCAACAGTTGACAGACATTTGGGCTGTTTCCGATCTTAGCCGTCATGTATAATGCTAAGAACATTCATGTACAAGTTTCTGCGTGACAACGTGTTTTCATTTCTTTTGGGTATTCCGTCCAGAGGTGGAATTGTGGCTCCTGTGGTGGCTGAAGTCCAACCCTTTTGATGTACTGCCACGTGGTTTTCCAACGTCTGTCACGTCTTTCCTGGTGGTGAAGTGATGTCTCCCTTCTGACGGAGGATGTTGAGAATTTTTTCAGGTACTTACTGGCCATTTGTGTATCTTCTTTGGAAAAATTTCTATTCAGATACTTTGCCCATTTTTAAAATCCGTTATTTATCATCTTGTTATAAGTTGCCATAGTTTTTTTTTTTTAAGATACAAATCCTTATCACATATGTGGTTTGCAAATATTTTCTCCCATTCTGTGGGTAACTTTTCACTTTCTCGATGGTGTCCTTTGAAGCACAGAAGTTTTTAATTTTGGTGAAGTCCAGTTTATTTTTTCTTTTTTTTTTTTTTGTTTACATCTTTGTTGTAATTTATAATATTCTATTGCCAAATCTAAGGCCACAAATGTTTACTCCCATGTTTTCTTCTAAGAGTTTCATGGTTTTCATTCTTACATTTAGGTCCTTTTTGAGTTAGTCTCCACATGTGATGTGAGGTAGGGGGTTTAACTTCATTCTTTTGCACGTGGATGTCCAGTTTCCCAGGACGGTTTTTTGAAACACTACTCTTTCCCATTAAATTATTTTGGTACCTGTCAAAAATCAATTTATTTTATTCTATTTAACATTTATATTTTACTTTTCAGTTCCCAGTTCAATTCCCTAGATCTGCATTTTTTAAAAAAGATTTTATCTATTTATTTGACAGAGAGAGAGAGAGACAGCGAGAGAGGGAGCACAAGCAGGGGAGTGGGAGAGGAAGAAGCAGTCCTCCCGCCGAGCAGGGAGCCCATGCGGGGG
>NW_024425897.1:29789081-29802792 GCF_017311325.1 Ursus maritimus
GGGGGCCCATCCCAGGCCCCTGGGATCAGCCCTGAGCCGAAGGCAGACCCTCAACGACTGAGCCACCCAGGCGGCCCTCTAGATCTGCATTTCTATCCTTAGGCCAGTGAGAATGGAATTGCTGGGTCCTACAGTCGCTTGTCTGGATTACTCTCGCTTTGTAGTAAGGGTTGAACTTGGAAAGCAGGAGTCCTCCAACTTGCTCTTCTTTATCAAGGTTATTTTGACAACTCTGGGTCCCTTGTGTTTCCATATGAATTTTAGGATCAGCTTATCCATTTCTGCACCTGGGACTTTGGTAGGGATTGTGCTGAAGCTGTAGATAAATTTGGATTTAGTGATAGATGGTAGAGTCTTAGAAATGACAGCGGAGGAACAAGCAACAAAAGAGAAAAAATAGACAAACTGATTTCACTGAAATTAAAGACTTTTGTGCCTCAAAGGGCATTACCAAGACAGAGAAAATATAACCTGCAATGGGAGAAAAACTTGCAAATCTGACAAGGGCTTAGTAGTCAGAATATATAGAGAATTGTTCCAAACCAACAACAGAAAGGCAAACCTAATTTTAAAACCAGCAGCAGATTAAATAGACATTTATCCACACGAGTTACACCATTTCCACCACTAGAATGGCAATGACTAAACGAGCTGAAACTAGCAAGTGTAGACGAGGACGTGCAGAGACTGGAACCGCACACTGCTGATCGGAGCTTAAGTGGCTCAGCTGCAGATCAGCAAAGGGGCTGTTGGGGCAAAGAAAGGCCCCCAGGGCCGAGTGAACCGGCCGGGAGCGTGCCCTTGCTGAGCAGCGACGGCGGCCCGGAGCCAAGGACCGCCCTTCGGAAGTCACCTCCTCGTGCACCTTACCCTCGCACCGTGTGGCAAGTCAACGGTTCCCCATAAGGCTGGGAAAGCTGCGTATCCAACAGGCCGGCCCTCCCGCCGGGGCGCGCGCCGCCGTCAGACGCCGCTGGGGCCGCGGGCCGCGTCCTCCTCCCGCGTCTCAGCCAAGCCCCCGGCGGCTCTGGGTCCTCCCCGGGGACGTGCGCCCGGTGCGTCCTCGGGCCCTCCGCGAGCGCGCTGGGGCGCAGGCTGCCGAACTCACCTCTGCGCGCTGCGGGCCCACCTGGCGACACCTGCCGACACCTGCCAGGTGCGCCCCGCGGCTCCGGGCCCCCGCGCGGGCGGGGCGGGGCGGGGCGGGGCGGGGGCGGAGCGGCCGCGCCAGGCCACGCCCCGGGGCGGTGCCGCGGGGTTCCCCTGCCCGCGCCCCTGGCCCGCAGGGTGCGCGCCGCGTCGCGGCCCTGGCGGAGCTCCGGGCCATGGCGGCCGCCGAGCCCAAGCCCCCCGCGGGGGCGCACGCGGCCAGGGGACTGGCCCAGGGCTGCTGGTCGGCGTTCTGGGACTACGAGACGCCCAAGGTGATCGTGGTGAAGAACCGGCGCCTGGGCGTCGTGTACCGCGCGGTGCAGCTGCTCATCTTGCTGTACTTCGTGTGGTGGGTGCGGCCGGGCCGGGGCGCGGGGCCGGGGCGCGGGGCGGGGGAGGGTCCCGGTCGCCTCCAGAGCGGCCTGCCCGCCCCGCAGGTACGTGTTTATCGTGCAGAAGAGCTACCAGGACAGCGAGACGGGCCCCGAGAGCTCCGTCATCACCAAGGTCAAGGGCATCACCTCCTCCGAGCACAAAGTGTGGGACGTGGAGGAGTACGTCAAGCCCCCCGAGGTGCGCTACCCACCCCGCGCGCCCCGGGAAGGAGCGAGGGGTGCCTGCGCTGCCCGCCCCGGCCGACCGTCCCCTCTTTCTGAGCCCAGGGAGGCAGCGTGTTCAGCATCATTACCAGGATTGAGGTCACACCCTCCCAGACCCTCGGAACCTGCCCCGAGGTGAGGCCGGGCGGAGGGCAGAGCTGGGGCGGAGGGAGGGGCGCCAGCCGTGCCGCCCCAGGAGGTGTGGGGCCCTGACCGAGCCGGCTCCTCCCTAGAGCATGAGAGTCCGCGACGCCACCTGCGGCTCGGACGAGGACTGCGTGGCTGGGCAGCTGGACATGCTGGGAAACGGTCAGTGCGCGCCAGCGGGGGTGGGACGGGCCGCGCCCTCGCCCCTTGAGCGCACTTCTGCCCGCAGGCCTGCGGACCGGACGCTGCGTACCCTACTATCAAGGCTCGGCCAAGACCTGCGAGGTGTCCGGCTGGTGCCCTGTGGAAGACGGGGCCTCTGTCAGGTGTGCACACCCGGTGACCCCACCTAGCTGGGCCCGGCTGACACCCCAGCCCGACTCTGGTTCGCTCCTTTCTCTCCTCAGGGAGCGGAGCTGGGCTATGCCGGGGAGGGGGACTGGGGCGGGAAGACTAAATGCATCCAGTCTGCCTCCTCAGCCAATTTCTCGGCAAGATGGCCCCAAATTTCACCATCCTCATCAAGAACAGCATCCACTACCCTAAATTCCAGTTCTCCAAGTAAGAGCCACTAGGGTATGGCGACCAGGGGCTAGGGATGGGCACTCCCTCTGGGGAGCGTGGTGTTTGTGGGTTCAGAGCCCCCCGACATGGCCGGGCCCTGTCCACAGGGGCAACATAGAGCACGGGAAGGATGGCTACCTGAAACACTGCACATTCGATGAGGTCTCTGATCTCTACTGTCCCATTTTCAAGCTGGGCTTCATTGTGGAACAGGCGGGGGAGAACTTCACGGAGCTGGCACATACGGTGAGGGGCAGCCGAGGGACAGTGGGGGAGTCAGCTCTCCTTTCAGGTGCTGGCTCCTACCTGTGGACAAAAGGTCTGCCAACCCCCTTTGCAGTCTTGGCCAACCCTGGCCCTGTTCAGGCAGAGGGAGGAGAAACACGATCGGCCAACCCATCTGGGCATGTACGGCTCCTGCTAAATTATTGACTCCTGGTCACAGAGCTGGCCACCAGTGTCCCCTCATGCTTCAGAATCGGGGTGCTCCCCAAGCACCCCGGCTCTCAACCCTGAGCTGCCCCCGGTGCCCTGAGATGAGCACCCCATATGCAGTCTCAGGGCAGGACCCCACAGCCCTCAAGGGTCCTCTGTGTGCCCTCCCTGACACCCACCTCTGTGCCCACTTCTGGGCAGGGTGGCGTCATTGGGGTCATCATCAACTGGGACTGTGACCTGGACCTGTCAGCATCGAAGTGCAACCCCAAGTACTCCTTCCGGAGGCTTGACCCCAAGCACGTCCCAGCTTCATCTGGCTACAACTTCAGGTACCTTGGCCTTGGGATGCCTGGGTCCTCGTCCGCCCTGGCGGTGGTGGCTCCAAGATGACAGGGCAGGCGCTCAGAGTTCAGGGGTCCGGGGGGGGTGGAGTCTTGGGGCGTCCCATCTTGGGTGATGGGCGGGCACCCACCACCATGCTCCTTGGGCTCATTCTTTCCCAGGTTTGCCAAATACTACAAGACAAACGGCAGCACCACACGCACGCTTATCAAGGCCTATGGGATCCGCATTGATGTCATCGTGCACGGACAGGTAAACCAGCCTGCTCTACCCACCCGGGATTCAGGCAGGCCCAGGACTGAGCTGGCACAGCCCCTTGTCCCCCACCCTCCCTGAGCTCCCCTTGCCGCAGACCCACAACCATCTAAGGCAGCCTCCCCTCCCAAGGCAGGGAAGTTCAGCCTGATTCCCACCATCATTAACCTGGCCACAGCACTGACCTCCATCGGGGTGGTAAGGAAGTGCATGCTGGGCATGGGGGGGGGGCTTGGGGGCGGGGACGGGAGGGGGTGTCTCCTGGGCCCTCACATGTGGGTCTCGCTGGCCCAGGGCTCCTTCCTGTGTGACTGGATCTTGCTGACGTTTATGAACAAAAACAAGGTGTACAGCCATAAGAAATTCGACAAGGTGTGCACGCCGAGACGCTCCCCTGGTAGCTGGCCTGTGACTCTGGCTCTTGTGTTGGGCCAGGCCCCTCCCCCGCCCGGTCCCCGCTCTGCAGACCCAGGCCAGGCGGGCCAAGCTCTGGCTGCCCCGCCCCCATGGCTTTGCCCCGCCTCTGCCCCGCCCGAGCAGATGGTGGACCCTCCTGAACAGACCGCAGGACCGGAGCCGTGCGCCCCCGAGCCTTCCCCGCAGGACTCCACACTCGCAGACCCCCGAGGTTTGGCCCGGCTCTGAGCCCATCACACACCTTCCCTCATGCTGTGTCGAAGGCTCTGCCTGGTAGGGCCCTGAAGTCTGGGGTCCCAAGAGACCGAGCCCCAGCTCCCCCAGCAGCCCACGGGGACCTGGGGCCCTGCCCTCGCACCTCAACCGTGAGAAACTGGGAACTACAAGACCTCCGTGCAGCCGGGCTGTGGGCCGACACCAAGTGGATGGCACCTTGACCCCAGCTGGCCCCCCAACTTCCCCCAGGGCCTGGGGGGGGGCAAACTCCTGCCTTCTCCTCCCCAGCTGCCCCCCCCCCAGCTTCTCACCCCTCTGCGCCCAGACCCTTTGCTTGCTTCATAGCCAAGAAACCACACATCCGGAATCCAATAAACCTGTAACCAGAACCTCTGGCCTCATTTTTGAGGAAGAGCATCCTGAGCCCTGAAGACAAACATGTAGGAGAGGGTCCTTGCGTGTGGCAGCTGTGGGCGCCCTCGGTCCTGTCTCCCCTCTAACCAGCCTGGGTGCAGAGTGCACGGGCACGTCTACTCCCACGTCCAGCCAGGTCATGATGATGTCCGACCAGGTGGGTGGTGGGGGTGAGCACAGAGACGGACGGTGCATGAGCTCAACTCATCCCAGCACCTGCCCTGCAGTGAGCCTGCTTACTAGCTTCCTGGGGGTGGGGGTGTCACCCCAGACCCAAACCTCAAAATATGGGACAGGATGGGGGACTCTGGAGGACGAGGGGAGCCAGGGAGTAGGTGACGAGAGTCATACTAAGGAAAACCTGGCTCTTGTTCCCGGTACCTGTGCAAGCATCCCGGGTCCCACGCACAACAGCGCCCGGGCAAGGCAGGCATTTGGTGCTGGGGAGGGGATGGACAAGGCAGGGCCAGGTTGAGAAGGAGCACAGGCCAGCAACAGCGGGTCAGGCCTGCAGATAATTGGCCAGCACACTCGCGGATGCCACAGTGGTCATTACATTCAGAGACTCTGCCTGGTGCCTGCCTGGCCAGGCCCCCCCTTGAGGGGCTGCCAGAACTGGGCTGGATGGCCATTTCCCTAGCAACGGGCATGGCAAGCACGCACGGCATGCTTTGCACAGATCACCTCAGCTGGGATCCCACCACTTCCAAGGTCCCATGAAGGCTCAGACCCTGCCCAGCCGGAGTCCCCAAGTCCCAAGTGACACTGGCAGGTGGCCAGAGCCAGTCCACCTGCCCACACCCACCCGGGCCAGCTGTGACACACACCTGGGAAGCCCCCACCAGACCCTCCCATCCTCAGGGTGAGGATTCCACGGTCACCCAAATGCCTATAACATCCTAGCTGTCTGGCTCACCGACATCCAGCTCTAGTTTTGGAGAAACTGGCTTTTCCAGTTGGGGCTGGACAGCAGCTCAAGGACCATAGCCAGGGGTTCAGGTTTCCCATTCCCAAGCAGGAGTGACCCTGGGGCCCTCAGACACCCCAAATGCCCCAGACCCTAAGCTGGCCTCTGCGGGAGCCACCCTGCTGCAGGGATGGGGGTAGGAGGGTGTTGCAGCGTCGAGTGAGGTGTGCGGGCCCTCAGTCCCACCCCACCCCCCTCTGGGACTTCTCCAGCTCCACTTCCAGGAAGCCTAGTTAGCCCCCCCGCCCCCACCCAGCCCTAATTTGATTTGATCTCCATCTGGGGGCTGATGCAGGCTCTGTCCATCTTCCAGCCAGTGTCAGGTTTCTCGTGGCCACGGGGCCTAGACACACCCAAAGCACAGTACCCAGGGGCCAACGCACCCAGCTGGACCGATGTTAGCTACTCCTTCCATCCATGTAGAGACAGACGCCTTGCACATACGCATGTAAACATTTTAAGAAACGTGAAATTCAAATAAAATGTTACGTTCACAGTGTAATACTGAGAAGTTAGGCAACACAGATGAGCTTAAGCCGGGCTCCAGAGCCGACACTGGCCCAGGGCCACGCTTCTGGAGGCTGCCCATTTGGGGTCTATGTGTAGGATTCAGTGAGCCTGCCTGTCGCCTTGCCAATCGGGCTGTTCCTTTTCTGCTTCCAGTCTCATTTAGTTAGAAACCAATTCTGGAGTCGGTCTTCCGGGGCCGCTGACCGAACCGCGGAAGCAGCTGCTCAGCAGTCTTCCTGAGGTCACTGAGAGGCAGGTCCCCCGCGGCCTGGGCATCTCCCCTCGCCCAGCCCCACCCGCAGGGAGAGCCAAGCGTCAGGTCCCATGTCTCTGGCCTCACCCAGCTCCGAATACACTGGTGGCAAGCGTCCAGCGTGAAGGAGGCCACAGCCCTGACTGACCCGCTCTGCAGTGGGCAGGTGAGGGCTTGCATGCCCCATGTGGCCCTTGGAGGTTGGGCAGGCCCCGCCAGGGTCAGAGGGCTTGACCAATCCCTGACGCTGAGCAGCCAGAACAGACCCGCGCGACCCCAACAGAGCTGCTGCTGCTGTTTTCCTCCGTCTCCCCGAGACGCAGGCCCTCAGAGCTGAAGGGAAAAACCTAAAATCCTGCCCTTGCACACGAAGAAATGTTTCCTCAAATCCAGGCACTAAGACACGATGTGAAAGTCTGACCGACGGGATGGTGTGCACCGTGCCTCCCCTGGGCCCTCAGGCTCCCCACCGCTGTCTGAGACCAGCACGTGTACCTGGTGGGGGGCCCTCCTCAGAGCACAGGCAGGTCAGAGGGCAAGGGCGCCACACCCCGCATCCCAGTCTCGCTGCTGCAGACAAGGGGACTGTTGTGCCCCTACTGCAGACCCTACCCTGACCGGGAAGTCTCCAGACAAGAAGCCCAAGTCCCAGGAACTCATCGTGTGGAAGACGACCAGGTCCCCAGGGGGGTTCGGCTCCGGATTCCCTGGAAATGGCCCAAATCCTGCTGGCGTCAAGCTATCGGACGGGTCCTCTGTGGTAACAAGTGATCAAACACGGGTGCCGCAGACTCTCACGGGCCACCCTCAGGGACTCTGCCTCGAAAGAAGACGCCCCTGAGCAGCAGAGGAAGGACAGGGCAGCCGGGAGGGCTGTTTAATTAGCAAGACACAGTCTGGGCGCACTGCTCAGGCCCAGAGTGGGCTGCCCTGACCCCAGCTGGGGCCCCGGGAACCCAGAGTGGGCTGCTTCCTGCCCTGGCTGGTTCAGGCCTCTCCTGGGCCCGTGACCTGCTCCCCGAAGCCCCCCGAGACCGGTGCTCCCTGGTGCTCGGCCCTGGACATGGTCACAAGCTGGGGAAGTCAGGCGGAGAACCAGGATGCTGCCCCCGCTGCTAACGGCCCAGCTGAGGGCCCTTCTGCAGCAGCCACTCCAGGGTCTCCATGAGGTAGGACATGCCGTAGTGCTGGGCGATGTTCTGGAAGATTCCAATCTGCTCCATGAAGACCTGCAGAAATGAGCAGTCAGTGAGACCCGGGTCCAGAGGAGGCGCCGGCGTGCAGGCAGAGCAGATGAGGGCAGGGCGCAAAGGGCAGCAGGGTCGCCTGGCTGGGGAGCCCCACCTTGGTGTGGATGGTGAGGGCGAAGCCCCCCGCACAGCTGCAGTACACAGGCATGTTGGCCTCCTTCACACCCCGGCACTTCAGGCAGACCTGCAATGAGGAGCAGCCCGGTCAGGAGTGCCCCCGCCCATGCCAGTCGTGGCCGGCGGTGGTCGGCCGCTCAGCCTTCCACCACCATGGCCTTCGGCTCAACTATGAGTAAGATGGGACTTCGCAGCAGGATTTACCCAAACGTGCCAGCTGCTTCCTCACACCCTCGTGTGGGCTCTGCACCCCTGACCCTGAGCCCAGGGGGCTCCCTCACCCCTCTTTCCACGGGTCTCCCCATTCCATCACACGTCCCCTCTCAGGGGGAATATCCCTCCATCCAACGATGAAAACTTCCCTGCTTCTCTCTCTCGTCCCCGTCCATTCTCTTTACACTTCCCATGACTTACACGCTCTACTTTGCTGTCTGTCCCCTCTCACTACAACGGAGGTCCATGAAGCCAGCACCTGGCCTCTGTAGGGACCCCAGAGACGCTGTAAGAATGAGTCAGGGGACCAGGTCGTGACTCGAGAAGCGTGCACACCCGTAGCTTCGCCTGGGTGCAAATCGCTTATCCAGAAGGCTTCTGCCCAGTGGAAGGCAGTCCCCAGTGCCAGGCCCACTGCTCACCAGGTCCTGCAGAGTGAAGGCCATCAGCTTCTTCTGCAGGGCTTCCACCAGAGCCATCTCGATGACTGAGGTGTCATAGGCAACCTGACAGTTGGAGCAGAGCCACTGAGGCAGCACAGACCCGTCCTAGGCAGAGGAGGAGACGACAGCTCAGTTCTCTACTCGGCCTTCTGCTCAGTCTTCCCCAGCAGCCGGGGCTTCCCCAGGGCTGGGGAGGGACGGTGCGGCGTGAGCTGGGGGGCTGCTGGCCCCCCAGCACCACCGTCAGGCGTGTTTACGAGGACACTGTTCTGGTACGTGGCAGCGAGTGCGTTTGACATCGGAACTCGCAGGGGAGCTTGAGGGTGGGCACTGTAGCACCCCCGTCCTGACTCCACCGCGAGGACCCGGCGGCTGCCCACCTGAGAGAAGGAGGACTCTTTGCACAGGTCCAGGTCCCGGCAGAAGTTACAGCTGCGGCAGATGACCTCAGGGAGCACGTAGGAACGGCAGGGGTCTCGGAACTGGGCCTCCTCCGAGAACTCGCCCACGTCCACCAGGCGAAGCAGGTCCCGGTTCAACTTGTTCACCTGGTTTGTGATGTTCGTGTCCAGAGACAGAACCTTCGGAGAACGGAGCCTATGTCAGGGATGGCCCCCTGGGCCGCCTGCTCTGTCAGCACTGGAAAAGCCCGTGCTGGGCTCTTGAAGCTGCAGTCCCTCAGCATCACCTCACCCCTCCCTTTTCCTGCTGGAGGGTGGGGGAAGGGGGAGCGGCCGTATCCACACCAGTGGTCTCTCAGTGCAGGGCCCCATGCGCAGAGGCCCTGCCCCGGTCCCAAGTCTCGCGGTCTCTGTCTGCTCCAGGGGACTCTGCGGCAGACCGACATGCTCTATCCGTCGTCCTTACGGACTCCTTCCTCCTCACTGACGGCAGTCCTAAATCGACGGGACTTCACAATCACATCTGCAGAGTGGGTGATTTCAACTCCCGGTGGTGGGGGGATTCCCACGCCAACCCAGAGAAGCCTGTCCAGCCTCACGCTAGAGCCTGTGCGGCTGGTGCTGGGAAGCCTGGCTCTCTGGCGCCCGCAGAGCCACAGACGAAGCATCTAACCCATGTCCCTAAAGGAGACGAAAGGACAGGACAGACATCTTCGAAGACCTCTCCCACACCCAGCTCGGTGCCAAAAGCACCACAAAACCAAACACCACTTAGAAGACACTAAGATGTTAATTCTCCCTAAAATAATCTATAGATGAAAAGGACTCCAATCAACATTCTAAAAGGATTTTTTTTCTGGGTAGAAATGGATACGCTGATTCAAAGAATTTGTACAGAAAGCGAAGGAACTACACAGCAAAGCCGGAGCAGTTCTGAAAACAAATGCAGTGGAGGCAGTCCCACCACCGTTTCAAGACTTCGTGATAAAGGTACAGACACCAAGACAACGTGGTCCCAGAAAACAGACAGTGGGACCAATGCGGGTCCAGAAAAAGACCCCCACACACATACGGCCAGTCAAGTTTTGAAAAAGATACAAAGACCACTCAATGGAGAAAGGACCATCTTTTCAAATAAATAATACTGAGATAATCACACTTATGCAGAAATATCAACCTCAGTCTACAACTCAAGGGCACCTGGGCAGCTCAGTCAGTTAAGTCTCTGACTGTTGATTTCGGTTCAGGTCACGACCTCAGGGCTGTGAGACCCAGCCCCAAGTCAGACTCCACGCCCTCTTAAGATTCTCTCTCCCCCTTCCTCTGCCCCTCCCCTCTAAGAAAAAAAAATTGATAAATCAAAGTTAAAATCCACTCACCAAAAAACACTGTTAAGAGGATTTTGAAAAGGCAGGCCAAGGTTTGGAAGAAAATATTTAGAAATCACATATTTGATAAAGAACTTGTATCCAGAATATATAAAAAACTCCTTAAACTGAGAAATATGGGGCACCTGGGTGGCTCGGGCGGTGAAGCGTCTGCCTTCAGCTCACATCACGATCGGGGTCCTGGGATCGAGCCCCGTGTCAGTCTCCCTGCTCAGCGGGGAGTCTGCTTCTCCTTCTCCCTCTGCCCCTTCCCTCTGCTCATATCCACCCCTCTCTCTCGCTCTCAAATAATCTTTAAAAAACCCTCAAAAATAAAAAACATAACTTCATTTTTAATAATGGGCAAAAAATGTGGACATTTCACGGAAGACGTATGGACAGAAACCACCATGTGACAAAATACTCAGCATCATTAGTACTGGGGGAAATACAAATTAAAAACACAATGAGATACCACCGCACGCCTATCTGAACAGCTAAAATTTTGAAGATGACCAAGGTCTGGGAGGTACGTGGAGCAGCTGGGCTCTCGTCATACACCACCAGTGGGAACGCAAACCACAGCAGCCGCTTCAGAAGCACAAACTTAGGGTACAACCCAGCAAGCCCCCTCTTCCATCTTTACCCAATAAAACGAAAGTTGCGTGCACACAAAAACCTACATAGGAATGTTTATAGCGGGGGCGCCTGGGTGGCTCAGTGGGTGAAGCGTCTGCCTTCGGCTCAGGTCGTGGTCCTGGAATTGAGCCCCATGCTGGGCTCCCGGCTCCCAGGGAGATTGCTTCTCCCTCTCCTCCCCGCTCATGCTCTCTCTAGCTCTCTCTAATAAATGAAATCTTTTTTACAAAAAGTTTATAGCAAGCTTGTTATTAAAAATCCAGAACTAAAAGCCCAGATGTGCGTCAACCAGTGCACGGCCAACGGCGGCTCTTTGGGCACCACTCAGCGGTACACAGGACAAAGCACTGAAACGCGCATCGCCAGCCCCGTCCTGCTGAGTGCAAGCAGCCGGATCTAAAGGGGAGGTGACCGTGCAGGGGCAGAGCGGCGCGGGGGCAGCTGACCCGGGGGTGCCTGTTTGAACCCCGCTGTCCGCACTGTGCGCTTGCTCCAAGCACTGCCCCCCCAGTGATCTGTGTGTGCATTTCAGGAGGGACAAGGAACAGACGGGACACACCAGGGTCTGCGCACTGTTGGCGGGATAATAAAGTGCATCCTGACCGTGCCGGAGACATGTGACTGTGCCTTTCCCAAACTCCCAAGAACAATGGTGAGACGTCACCGCAGGTTCAAGCGGACGCTGAGAACTGTGACGTCTACTACGGTAGTCAGACGGCATCGGAACTACGCCCGCGGTGGCAGCAGCGGCCACGTGAGCCTGGGGCACCTGTACATGGGGAGGTAACCCGACGCGCGGCACAGCACTCTCCCTGGAAGACGTGACGCCTGCGCGGGGCCATCCCTAATACTATCGCATCGCTGGCTCGGCCCGCCCTTCCCCGAGAGACGTTCGGCAACCCCGCAAGCTCTCCCCTGCGGCTGCACTGCAGCCTGCTCCTGGGGAGCACAGCCCGGGGCCCACCAGCCACGAGACCGCGAGCGCCCGCCGGTTCACCGCTCCGCACGTGCCTCTCGCCGGCACCCCCAGACCCTCCTACCCCGGGGCTCTGCATCCAGACCTTCTCCCTGGGGTGCACCTGGCCAGGCCCAGCGGGTCACCGCGGTCTCACCAGGCCGCCCTGCCCCTCCGAGCCCACCTGGCCCTCACTGACTTGTCCTCCCCTCACTGGAGCGCAAGCTCCACGAGAACAGGTGTCTCTCCTGTCTCATCCCCTTCTCACACCAAACGCCTCCCACAGCGGCTGCGCCGAAGGGGCAGGGAGTGATGCTGGCGTCAACGAGAATGTCCTCCGGGCTCCTGTGCCTCCCAGGCAGACGAGCTGAGTGCACCTGCCCCCCTGCACGTGGACCCCCCGCCCCGCAGACACCCTCCAGTCCTGCCCGCGCGCACCCCAGTGGGAGCACGTCCATCCCCGCGTCCGCGGACCCCTCGACCCCGCTCGTGGGTCGCAGCCTCACCTTGCACACGTACTTGACGAACTCCAGCGCAGGGTTGTTGAGCGTCAGGTGGGAACCGGGGAGCAGCGGAAACATGCCGGACAGCTCGGCGGAGTTCCGCGAGCCCGTGACCTTCTTCTGAATCTTCTGAGTGATGGTGAAGAAGGTCTGTGTGAGCTCGTTGGCCACGTAGTCTTGTGAGAAGGTGATCATTCCTGGGAGGACGGGGACACGGCCGTGTTCCTCCCTGGGCCACAGCGGGGCACGGAGGGCAGGCCCGGGGGAGCGCAGGGACCCCAGGCCGCTGCGAGGGCGTGCTCACCGGGAAGGGCGCCGGCCGCCGGGGCGTCCTGGGACAGCTGGCTGGGCCCCCGGCGTCTCAGGGGCGTGCCCCCTGGGGCGCTGCGCCGCAGCTCCTCCTTCATGCTGTGGTACACGGCCACCACGTAGGCTGCGGCGACAGGGCGGCGGTGAGGGTGCGCCCGCCGCGCGGCTGGGGAGACCGGCCGGGGAGACCAGGCAGGGACACAGCCAGAGTCCCCGCGTGCACACCCTGTGCGGACCGTCCCAGAGGGGAAGGGAAGAACCTGGAGCGCACAGAGAGAGCGCACACAGCGGGCAGGCCAAGGCCCCCCCATGCAGGGCGCTGTGCAAGCAGGCCTCTCTGTGGAGCGAGCGTGGCCACGCAGCAGGTCACCCTGCGCAGCTCCGTGGGCCAGCGGGGCGGCTCACCTGACACGATCATGAGGAAGTAGCTCTGGCACGAGGCCGCCTGTGGCAGGAATTGCACGATGTTCCAGCTGTTCTCCAGCTTGTCCTCCACATCGGGCTCCTGTGCGCCTTCCTCCTCCTCCTCCTCCTCCTCCTCCTCCTCCTCCTCCTCTTCCTCCTCTCCACCCCCTTTTGGGGAGTCTTGCTGTAACACAGACACAACCCCCGCTGTGTCTTTGAGCAGCGCGCACAGCAGGAAGCGCGCGAGTCATTCCACACCTGGCTCTCCTGACCCCTTCTGCCCCGCGTGACGGCCATCGAGTCACTCCCCGTCCCTGGGCCTGAGTGAGGTTCCCGCAAGCTGGCTCTGAGGATGAGGTCAAGCTCTCCACACACGGGGACGGGGATTCTCATTTTGTTCTTCCAGAGAATTCACTTTATTATTATTATTATTTTAAGATTTTATTGATTTGACAGAGAGAGAGAGCACAAGCAGGGGGAGCTGCAGGCAGAGGGAGAAGCGGGCTCCTCACGGAGCAGGGAGCCCAACATGGGGCTCGATCCCAGGACCCCAAGATCATGCCCCAAGCCAAAAGTACTGGCTTAACCATCTGAGCCACCCAGGCGCCCCAAGAACTCACTTTAAAATTCTTCAACTCCCTCCTCCCAAGGAGGGAAGACTCACAAGCAGGTGACCTCAGCTGACTAGCTGTCTGAATCCCAAATCTCCTGAGATGGTGATGGTTCTCTCCATACGGCCCTATCGCACATACCGCCTGCGACCAGATTCCCCTCTCAAGAGGGCCTTTCACCTCAACGCGTCCACTCTGGCACCCCCATATCCTTAGAGCGGCAA
>NW_024425897.1:29802802-29856442 GCF_017311325.1 Ursus maritimus
TACTACGGTAGTCAGACGGCATCGGAACTACGCCCGCGGTGGCAGCAGCGGCCACGTGAGCCTGGGGCACCTGTACATGGGGAGGTAACCCGACGCGCGGCACAGCACTCTCCCTGGAAGACGTGACGCCTGCGCGGGGCCATCCCTAATACTATCGCATCGCTGGCTCGGCCCGCCCTTCCCCGAGAGACGTTCGGCAACCCCGCAAGCTCTCCCCTGCGGCTGCACTGCAGCCTGCTCCTGGGGAGCACAGCCCGGGGCCCACCAGCCACGAGACCGCGAGCGCCCGCCGGTTCACCGCTCCGCACGTGCCTCTCGCCGGCACCCCCAGACCCTCCTACCCCGGGGCTCTGCATCCAGACCTTCTCCCTGGGGTGCACCTGGCCAGGCCCAGCGGGTCACCGCGGTCTCACCAGGCCGCCCTGCCCCTCCGAGCCCACCTGGCCCTCACTGACTTGTCCTCCCCTCACTGGAGCGCAAGCTCCACGAGAACAGGTGTCTCTCCTGTCTCATCCCCTTCTCACACCAAACGCCTCCCACAGCGGCTGCGCCGAAGGGGCAGGGAGTGATGCTGGCGTCAACGAGAATGTCCTCCGGGCTCCTGTGCCTCCCAGGCAGACGAGCTGAGTGCACCTGCCCCCCTGCACGTGGACCCCCCGCCCCGCAGACACCCTCCAGTCCTGCCCGCGCGCACCCCAGTGGGAGCACGTCCATCCCCGCGTCCGCGGACCCCTCGACCCCGCTCGTGGGTCGCAGCCTCACCTTGCACACGTACTTGACGAACTCCAGCGCAGGGTTGTTGAGCGTCAGGTGGGAACCGGGGAGCAGCGGAAACATGCCGGACAGCTCGGCGGAGTTCCGCGAGCCCGTGACCTTCTTCTGAATCTTCTGAGTGATGGTGAAGAAGGTCTGTGTGAGCTCGTTGGCCACGTAGTCTTGTGAGAAGGTGATCATTCCTGGGAGGACGGGGACACGGCCGTGTTCCTCCCTGGGCCACAGCGGGGCACGGAGGGCAGGCCCGGGGGAGCGCAGGGACCCCAGGCCGCTGCGAGGGCGTGCTCACCGGGAAGGGCGCCGGCCGCCGGGGCGTCCTGGGACAGCTGGCTGGGCCCCCGGCGTCTCAGGGGCGTGCCCCCTGGGGCGCTGCGCCGCAGCTCCTCCTTCATGCTGTGGTACACGGCCACCACGTAGGCTGCGGCGACAGGGCGGCGGTGAGGGTGCGCCCGCCGCGCGGCTGGGGAGAGACCGGCCGGGGAGACCAGGCAGGGACACAGCCAGAGTCCCCGCGTGCACACCCTGTGCGGACCGTCCCAGAGGGGAAGGGAAGAACCTGGAGCGCACAGAGAGAGCGCACACAGCGGGCAGGCCAAGGCCCCCCCATGCAGGGCGCTGTGCAAGCAGGCCTCTCTGTGGAGCGAGCGTGGCCACGCAGCAGGTCACCCTGCGCAGCTCCGTGGGCCAGCGGGGCGGCTCACCTGACACGATCATGAGGAAGTAGCTCTGGCACGAGGCCGCCTGTGGCAGGAATTGCACGATGTTCCAGCTGTTCTCCAGCTTGTCCTCCACATCGGGCTCCTGTGCGCCTTCCTCCTCCTCCTCCTCCTCCTCCTCCTCCTCCTCCTCCTCTTCCTCCTCTTTTTGGGGAGTCTTGCTGTAACACAGACACAACCCCCGCTGTGTCTTTGAGCAGCGCGCACAGCAGGAAGCGCGCGAGTCATTCCACACCTGGCTCTCCTGACCCCTTCTGCCCCGCGTGACGGCCATCGAGTCACTCCCCGTCCCTGGGCCTGAGTGAGGTTCCCGCAAGCTGGCTCTGAGGATGAGGTCAAGCTCTCCACACACGGGGACGGGGATTCTCATTTTGTTCTTCCAGAGAATTCACTTTATTATTATTATTATTTTAAGATTTTATTGATTTGACAGAGAGAGAGAGCACAAGCAGGGGGAGCTGCAGGCAGAGGGAGAAGCGGGCTCCTCACGGAGCAGGGAGCCCAACATGGGGCTCGATCCCAGGACCCCAAGATCATGCCCCAAGCCAAAAGTACTGGCTTAACCATCTGAGCCACCCAGGCGCCCCAAGAACTCACTTTAAAATTCTTCAACTCCCTCCTCCCAAGGAGGGAAGACTCACAAGCAGGTGACCTCAGCTGACTAGCTGTCTGAATCCCAAATCTCCTGAGATGGTGATGGTTCTCTCCATACGGCCCTATCGCACATACCGCCTGCGACCAGATTCCCCTCTCAAGAGGGCCTTTCACCTCAACGCGTCCACTCTGGCACCCCCATATCCTTAGAGCGGCAACCACCGCTGCCTTCCCTTGATCCAGCCACGATGCCTACGTTTCACTCCCACTGAGGTCTCCACGCATACGTCCTGCCCACAGGACCCGCTACCCCAGCAACGAGGGCGGCCATCCCCCATCCACTCTCAGCACGGAGGGCGGGCTGACCTTGTGTACACCACACACCCTGGCCAAGCATGGCTCCCCTCACCCCACACTTGCCCTCCTTCCCCATCCATCATGGCTTCACACCCCTGGGTGCCGCCCACACCCCCAGGCGTCACCTACATCCACTCAGCTGTCCTTCCACCTTCAAAACCCACCCGAGTCCATCTCCCTGACTCCACCCTGCCCTACACCCTCCCCTGGGCCGATGCTAGCCCTGACCTCCTAGAGTGTTGTCCACAACATGGGGCCCTAGTGCAAGTCAAGCCAACATGTCCCTGCTCAGAATCTCTCCATCACTAAAAGCCAAATCACCTCGGTCTTTGTGCCCAAGTGGCCTGGTCCTGGCCGCTCTGTGCTGCACCTGTGACCACCGCCTTAGCCCTGCCCTGTTGTCATGGCCATCTGACACTAGTCCCCGGCCCAGCTCCTCCATCCCCGCTTGCCTGTCCCCTCCTTCTGGCCTACACAACCTTCCCCTCTAAATCAGCCCCTGCCCCACGGCTGCTCTCTGCCCGTGCCCTGCGGTGTGTTAATCTGAGCCCTTCCCACTGCTAGGGCTGCGTGTTCCACACCTGTTACCCGCTCATCTCTGCTCTCACAGGCTCCACAGCAGCAGCATGCTCTCGTGTGCTGCTGCAGGATGCGGCCTAGAACCATGCCAGGCACTCAGCCCACGGCCACCCAATGTGTGCAAAGGGACAAATACGGACCCAGAGTTATTTCAGAGTCCAGCGTCAGCTCTCCAAGACGGTTAGGTCTTACCTGTCCACAGTGAATACGAGATGGAACGTCTCCTTTGATTCCACCATAGTTGGAGGGATCCATCCACAGAAGAAATTCCCAGCACCGAGAGAATGAAATTGTCAAGGAATGGAAGATCTCTTTAGAATGGATGCTGAAAAGAGGGAAAACAGAAATTTCACTGCTGAAATGAAATCAACAGTTTTTCTCTTTTTCTCTTAATTTTCATAGCTGCTTATCCTTCACCTACTTAAACTTAAGGTGGACTCAGATTATATCACCCCTCACGCTCTCTAGAGAACAGGACAAACACGACACCCCGAGCCCTCCCCAAGCAGGCCCTTGCACGCCACAGAGCATGGAGCACGCAAGTGCAAGACTCCACGAAGCCAGGACAAGGACGACTGAGTGCCTGCTCCCACCCCTGTCTGAGAGCCGCGTGACGCACGAGGCATCGGGGCTGCGCTCGCAACAGTCTTGCTTTAACAGACGAATAACGACTCTAGACTAAACACGGCTCTGGCCCAGCCCACAGATCTCAAAAAATGCCCGAAAGGCTCAATTTGTTTCCTAGTAACAAAGCTCTAGAATATTTACAGAACAAAACGCAAAAGCATCCAACAGACAAGGCACTCCCACGGATTCACAACTGCTGGCGTCTGATCCAGCATGACCAGCTCTGCGGAGAAGCAGAGAAACACAACGAGGAAAACCTATCAGCTGAAGACAAATCAGAGCTGACACAAGTGTTAGAGTGGGCAGAACAGGACACTGACAATGTTATTAACCCTGAATGCAATGTGGTCACGAAGCTAGAAGAAAGACAGAACACGCCGAACAGGCCCTAGGCACAGGTGAGACCCCAACAGGCCTCTAGCCAGGAAAACCACCGGATGGGGTGAAGGGCAGACTGAACCCTGCAGGACATGATGAGCGAGTTTAAAGACACGATGAAGGAAATTACCACAAAGAAATACAGAGAGAAATTTTCAAAACTTTCAACACAGAGGTACTTACAATTCTATACCAGCAAAAATACCTTTCAAAAAAGAAAGTAAAATAAAGGCTTGTTTGGGATACCCAGTAGCAGAAAGAATTCATTACCAACAGCTCCATGCTACGAGCTGCGGACAGGAGTGCCCCAGCAGCAGGCAGATGACATCACAGGGGAGCAGGAGGGAGAGTTCTAGGGGTGAGCGCACCTGCTGGTGACGTACTCCACGTAGGCAACGGCGTCCTCAATCCGCCGCTTTCTCGTGCAGAGGACGATGCGGTTGAAGTTGGCATAGACGACAGATGACCCCAAGCGCTTGAACTCGGCGATGAGCCTGCAGACCGAGGTTGGAACCACCGGTCACCATGCCACAGAGAAACCACAAGACACCATGAGAAACAAGCTGATGTCCTGAACTAACAAGCTATCCTGAATGTGCTTGGAATCCAGAAGCAACAACGAATGAAGATTTCTGCAGGGCAAAACCCACCACAAACAAAACCAGGAGAAAACATGCAACTTGTATCACACAAAAATGGCTAATTTTTATGTAGAAAGAACTCCTATAAATTAATGAGGAAAAACCAACAGAACTACAGAGAAATGGGTAAAGGACATGAAAAGAAAGTTTACAATCATTTGTAATGAGGATTACAAATTACAAGCACACCCAGAAAGCATTTTACCGCGCCAGGCCGGTACCAGCGTCTGCGTGTCGGTGGGCTAGGGACACATTGCTGTCCCTGCTGGGGTACAGTCCGCTGTCACTACCCAGCAGGTCAGCATCTCCTATCTAGTTATCGTATCTGTCACACCCACATCACTGCTCCTTGCTGGAGAGTACTCTGCAGCTACATTCACATGACCTTGGGTACAAGGCCATTCTTGCTTGGTGACCTCAGCCGCCTAAGTTCTGACAGCAGCCTGAGTGCCCCTCAGGATGACACATGCGCACATGGGTCCCCAGGGTCCACTCTGAAGCAGAGGTGCAGAAGGGCAAACCACGGCACCAAGACTTGTGCCAAAAGGAGGCAGAAAGACCGTAGCCCACAGCGCAGCTCTGTCTGAAGGACGCCGCAGACTGCGACAGCCACTCAGCCCTCCCCAGGACCGTACCGCCACGGACCATCAGCCCACGAGTGAGCTCCCGATTCCAGAGGTGCTGAGCGTCTCTCTGGTCTTGGGGACTAGGGTCAGCGTGGCCCAGGGCAGGCGCCTGGCAGCACTCACTGCAGAAAGAGCTTCTTCATCATGTTGTGGAGCGTGCGGTGCAGAGCAGGGTCGTGGAGCAGCGAGGACGGGGACCGCAGCCAGCGGTAGAAGTGCATCACCTGGTTGTCGGCGTAGATGTTGTGGTACTGCGTGATCTCTTTCACCCAGCCCACCACCATGCTCTTCAGGATCCTGGAAGAAAGGTGCACAGGGTGTCCCCTCTGTCGCCAGCTCCAGCTTCCCCTGTTCGGTCACTTTGCCTCCTCCCCCCTCACTGTCCAGACCTCATAGCTGGGTCCTCATCCGCACCCTCAGGCCTCACTCTGCACTCAACAGCTACAGCATGCCTCTGGCCACAGGAAGGAGGCCAGAACACAGTGCCCAGAGGGCAGCAAAGCCCAGGGAACGGAGGAAAGAGCCTGGACCCACGTGAGTTTCGGGCTCTGCCGCCCGGGGAGAGAAAAGCCCCGGTGACAGTGTCTTAGCTCTTAGTTTTCCAAAATAAGGGCAGAGAATAAAAAAGTTTCTCATGTTCCTTCTAGATCCCAAACTCGGCTCTTCTGCCTAGGGAGAGGACAGGACAAAACAGAAGGTCAGGGTGATGTTCTCAGGGACGCAGGTTCCCGGGCACCTGAAGGTGCTGGAGCAGAGCGCTGTCTCGTCGTAGCTGGCCAGGGTGCTGGCGGCCTGATTGCCGGTGATCATGTCCTCCAGGGAGGCCTGCTGGATCACATCGAAGCTGATGCCCACGCTGTCGGCCCCTTCCAGGTCATTGATATGGTGGGACTGCAGGATGGTGTTCACAGCCAGGTTCTGGATGTCCAGCTCCACGCACACTGCACGCAGAGAAACCACACTTGTGCAACAGCCCTCTCGTGTCTGCATCCGACTACAGCAAGCGCCGTCTCAGAAAACACACTGCTGTCCGGGGCAGCCAGGGGTGGCTGACAAGCCCGCCACTGAGCAGACTGCAGAGGTCTGCACATCCCACGGCTGCCAAGGCTCCTGCAGGCTCACTTCCCACACTGGCCCGGCCCAGCACTCAGCACCCCCACTCGGCATTCCCGCCATCCCAGGATGGCAGTAAATGGTAGAAACACCGGCAGGCGGGACCCCATGTGCCTCGAGCACCCACCCGTAGAGTAGCAGCCTGGATAGTTGATCTCCACACTGGCCTGGTCATCAAACTCCATGACGAGGCGATTGTCATCGGCCTCCTTGCCGCCCAGGTCAGGGCGTGACGTAGGGGACAGCCAGAGCAGGTGGCTGTGGCGCTGAAGGTGGCGGGCAAAGAAGAGGTCGGAGCCAAAGGTGGAGATGTCCTCAGGCAGATTACCAATGGGGATGTGGAAGTACCTGCACGGGGTCATGGGGTCACGGGGTCACAGGGTCAGCCCCAGGAAGTGGACGAGCAAACGGGGAAGAGGCCAGCAACAACCAAGATGGCCAGAGCCCGGGAACACAGAGAAAGCCCCCGTTCCGCTCACCGGCTCATCTCGAAGGCCTGTGACAGACAGGTGTCGAGGTTGAGGTAGTGGCGGATCATGCGCCGGGCCCCAAGGCGCTGCCAGTCCAGGACTCCATAGCTGATCTTATCGGCCACGTGGACAGGCACCAGCGGGAACTCCTCCAGGACGGGAACCTCGCTAGCCAGCCTCTTCAGCTCCCAGTTGGACTGCACGGCGATGAGTGTGGGCCCCCGGCGCTCCTCCTGGGCGTCAGGGAAGAGAGCAGCTAGAGGAACCCGGGCTGGGGGAGGGGCTCGCGCAGACGCCCGACCACACTCACTTTGTAGGCCAGCAGGGAGCGCTGGATGGCCCTGCAGATGGTCTTCATGTCCGTTTCGGCCCGAACCTCGAAAGTGTGTTTGGGGGGAGGCAGGAGCTCAGGACCCACTCTCTCCATCAGGAGGCTGTGCTCGGCTGAGTACAGAGCGCTGAGGCTGGGCATCTGGTTGCTTCGCACCTAGACGACAGAGGCCACATCAGCCCTCTCCCTGGGCAGGTGTGGGCGGCAGGGCCCCCGCTACGGCTCCAACACAATCCCCACGGGCACTGGCGGGCAAAGGCTTGTCCTGCCCCTCGCAGGAACTCACGGTGTCCAACACAAACACAGACGCTCTGCGCTGGGAGGGCACGAACAAGCCGAAGAGCGCTTTGTGGCCCTGCGCGTGATGATACAGGTAGAGGTGGCGGATGCTGCCTGCAGGAGAGCACGGCCGTCACCCCCACGTGCGCGGGAGGTCGGGCCAGGCAGGGCAGCTGGCATACATCATACCTGGTTCCAGGTAGCTGAACTGGGCCAGAGAGCGCATCTCCAGGTGCTCGAGAGCAAAGGTCTCCGCCTCCCAGCCTGAAAGGTGCCTCACCAGCTGTTTGTTGACCACACACACACAGCCCAGCTGCACCAGGGCCCGGAACAGTAACGGGACCTAGGAGGGGGGGCAGACAGGCAGGCTGAGGGCCGCTGCCTAGGTGTCCTCAGCAGACATGCTGCTGACGTTAACCGTCTTGGAGGGGGGCCCACAGCCGTGCGGCCAGCCTGTCCATCCCACGAGCACTTTTCCCTCCTCTAGCCCATCCAGCTGGATCCTTGCTCAGCTGAGCTGGGGAGATAGTTACCTGAGTCTCGTACACGCCCTCAATGTCCGGGGCTGACAACTCGGTGTTGATCTCGTTGATGTGTTCCTGGTACATGTCCTCGGGCACCGAGTACTCATAGAGGTTGTAGACCATGTTGGAGCGTGGAAGGACGCGGCTGACCTGGTGACAACAGGGCGATGAGCTCGTCACATGGCTAAGCTAAGTGCTGATGTCTATTAAACACGACACGCACCACTGAAATAGTCCCACAGCCACCAGGTGAAGCCCCTAGGGCCCACTTCTCCTCGTGAATGAAACTGACAGCTCTGGCTGTAACTTCGAGAAGCAGCCTGGGGCTTCTGAGAAGCAGAGGACCTTGTGTGCCCAGTTCACTGTCCTGCTGTCTGCTGGGTTTAACCTGAGAGGAATCGCCTTCTCCTGGTCAGAGCACTGGTATGGGGGAGCCACAGAGTGTGGGGGAATCCTGGGGGGGAGCAGGAGAGGGCACTGAACAGGAAAGTATCCCCCCAAAAGATGTTCTCCTTCGAAGTTACCATGCCCACCGCATCCAAGAACGCTACAGAATTCCAGATCATCTGTTTCCGGCTGCCCTTTCTGGGTCCACACCCTGCGGATCCTCTGGTCAGAACTGAGTCTCCCCTGCTGCAGAAGCCGCTGCGGTGTAGTTCCCAGTTACACACACATGTCCTCTCCGCAACGAGACTGAGAGACGGGCACCGACAGCCGCAGTAAATGGGCTTCCGGTGGAACTAAGTTGTGTGGATCCCTTTTCCATGAAATGCCCACAACAGGCTAATCCAGGGGCAGAACGGGGACCGGTGGTTACCGAGGGCTGGGGGAGGGGAGAGACCGCTAAGGGTCTGGGCGTCTCTAAGACAGGCTGGCGGAGGCTGCTGACCGATACACACGAAGAGCCACTGAAACGCACACTTTACATGAGTGAATCATGCGGCACGTGGAGTCTATCCCAGCGAAGCCGTCAACCTCAGAAGAGCCTCTGACATCCTACTCCCTCCCCTGCTCGTGGACACGGACGGAAGAGGACGGCGCGCCCGGGACGACATGGGCAGCTCCGGTCACCGAGCACCCCACAGACACCGCTTCGACTCTCACAGCACGCCAGGAAGGTTCTCGGGAGACAGAGGCGCCAGCACACCCCGCCCAGGGTCACGTGGCTCACTAGGCTTTGATTCCGCGAAGCCCCGTTATTTATGCAGCCCCTCCGCCGGGGGGAGACCGCCTCAGAGGCCGCGCAGGCAGCAGACCACGTGACCAGCAGCACCCGCGGCCCCGCACCTTGCGATATGAAGGCCCCTCCTCGGCTTTGGCCACCCGCTGGTTGACGTAGAACACGCGGGGGATGCTCAGCCGGATGCAGTGCAAGTCACTGCTGATGACGGCCCACAGCCTGAACAGCCCCGCCTGGCCGGTCTCACTGATCTGAAAGGGAAGAGCGCACACGGCAGCTTGTCACCTCGTCACAGGAAGCGCTCACCTCCGGGGGCTCTCCAGCAAAGGCTGCCCTTCCCCTCCATGCCGGACCACGGAGCGTCCCCAGTACCTTCCCACTGGCTGTGCTGCTGCCCTTGGAGGCACCCCCCCAATGACCGCAGCGCACACCTGCACGATCTGCCACGGAAGGTCCAAGATGCTGCGGGCAGTCCTTCGCAGGAAGCTCCCCAGCCCGGTGGTGGGCCTGTCTCGGACGGCCCCGGGCAGAGGTCCGCCCTCCGCCACCTCCACACGCCGCCTCTTCTTGCGAGCCAGCCGCTGCCGGGCCTGCAGCTGCCACTTCTTCTTATGGAACCGGAGCCAGACCAGCCACTCTTCCTGGGACAGACGGCGGACCAGGTCAGGAGGAGCAGCGCGCAGTAAACAGAACCCGCCTTCCTCCGCGACTACGTCACATGGTTTCCAAGCCCGGGTATCTCTTCTAAAGACTGGACACCTCTTCCCGGCCCCATCGGAGGTCAAGACCCGTCCCGGGGCCCCCAGACTACTCGGCAGACTCCACGGGAGACAGTGTGTCACAGCACGGGCCCGACTGCTGTCCTCGCTCTCTCCTCCCACTGGCCCCGCCAGGCTCCGAGGCTGCCCACCTGGGTGGTTCCGAGGGCCGGAGGCTGCCCCAAGATTTCCTGCCAGGGCACCGTCAGCTCCATGTCCTGCGACCCCTCCTGGCTCTCCCAGAGGATGCGCTTCCTCTTCGTGGCAACAGGAACCGCCGAGTGCGGTGGCTTCACAAGGCCAAAATCCTCCATGTCAGGAGCACCAAGGCTCTGCGTGCCTTCTGGAGCCCGGGCCGTGCCCACCTGCAAAGACCCAAAGGAGACTTAGAATGCCACGATCTCTCGATAACTCCGCCTCCAGACACACACCGTCAGCTGCATCGGATAAAATACTTGTACGCAAGGTGTGCGTGACTGAACGATCTACTTCCAATTTCTAACAGTGAAGAGATGCAACATAACGTCACTAAGCCCCACGACTATGAAGCCAACGTCTCCATCGGTCCATGTTTGCTCCCAGGCTTTCTCCTTTTCGTAAGAAATAAAAGACTGCGAAGGACAGGTCCCTTCTTTCTCCCTCCCAGCCCAGCCCAGCCCAGCGCCTGTCACTCCCCGTGCACCCTGTGCTTCTACTCCACGCCCACGAACGTGCACCTCCCTTAGGCTGCGGGGGTACAGACCCACGCCACCTGCTTTTCCCACTTATTCACGTAGTTTTGAGACGGACCCCTACGGATGACGTAGACACGGTTCACTCCAATGAGCTAAGAAGGCTTTTCCTCTTTTCTTATTCTAAATAATCTGTTTAAAAACTTTGGTAAAATTCCTATGAAAAACCGTTTGGTTTGTTTCAACTGTGATTCAGTGTTTTAATGTTTTAGTGGTTTAAGTTCTATTCAGGTTTTCAGGTCAGTCTGAATAATTCGGTCCAGTCCATCTAAGCTTCCACTTGTTTGGTAGAGAAAGGTAATTCCTTGTGTGGTTTCAGGGTTTACTGTGTCTGTAATTGTGTCTGTTTTCATTAAAATAAAGCCCAAAGATTCATCTAGACAAAGATTTGTCTATTTCCTAAGTCTTTTCGAAGACTAAGGTTTGGGTTTTACCGTTAATTTCCCTCATTCCTGCTCTTGTCTTCATAACTTCCGTCTTTCTCCCTCCGCAGCTCACTCTGCTGCTGACTTTTCGGTTGAAAGCTTATTTGATTTCCTACTTGTTTTCCTTTGCTAATATCTGTCTGTGCAGACAGTGTGCATACACACCACAGATTCTGATAGGATTAGTACTTTCATTAAGTATTTCTAATTCCCATTATGACTTCTTTTTTTTTAAGATTTTACTTATTTCAGAAAGAGAGAGCTCATGAGCAGGGGGGAAGGGCAGAGAGAGCAGCAGACCCCCACTGAGCCGGACGCAGGAGCCTGACATGTGATTGGATCCCAGGACCCCGGGATCATGACCTGAGCCGAAGGCAGACACTTAACCGACTGAGCCACCCAGGCACCCCCATTATTATTACGTGTATTCCCTCATTACTGAATCTGGTTAGAGTCACTCCAACCTTACACGTTCTTACTGGTTTCTGGTCTGCTCCATCTTTCAATTGAGAGGGATTTGTTAAAATCTCCCAAACTTGACTGGATGTCAATTTCTTCTACTAATTAGGTAAATTTTTACATTATTTAATTTAAAACTAAACTATCAGAAGTACATGTTTCTGGTGAACCGTGACTTTCAGTATGACTTATCCCATCCTATCCCTACTAATACTTTTGGCTCAGGGATCATTCGCTTGCATAAATACAGCCACATCAGCTTTGTCAGTATTTTCCATCCTTTTAATCCCTCTGTGCCCTGGCCTTCTAGGGATTTTCTTTTGGCTCTTCTGACTTTAGCTAAGCCCTTCTTTACACCCTTCAGTATTTTCTACAGTTTCTACAGTTTTTATTTTCTAGTTTAGAAAACTGAAGTCTCGGGGCACCTGGGTGGCACAGCGGTTGGGCGTCTGCCTTCGGCTCAGGGCATGATCCCGGCGTTATGGGATCGAGCCCCACATCGGGCTCCTCTGCTGTGAGCCTGCTTCTTCCTCTCCCACTCCCCCTGCTTGTGTTCCCTCTCTCGCTGGCTGTCTCTATCTCTGTCCAATAAATAAATAAAAATCTTAAAAAAAAAAAAAAAAAGAAAGAAAACTGAAGTCTCTGGCACAGTAATTCACAGACTCCCTGAGTTACCACCCTATTTACATAGAAGAAGACAGTCCTTCTCCCTAACAGACGACCCAGTGCGTCCTATCCCAGAAGATCCCCGGCAGGAAAGAGAGTCAACTGTTAGGTGCACATTTTTACAAAGAAAAGGGCCATTCTAGACCCTTGAATGGCAGCAGCAGGGCCCCCACTGTCCCAGGCCCACTACCTGTCTCCTGCCCTCAAGGACAAAGAGCTCACTGATCTTCTTCTGCTTGCAGACGTCGTTCTTCTCCAGAAGCTTCTTGTGCAGCCAGTCGGGGTGCTTGACGCGTGGCACTGGGTTCTTCACCTACACAAAGAGGACACGGATCACTCGTCCGACTCTGCTAGGATGGCCCAGGCCCAGGTTCTGTGGCTTTTGAGCCACGTGGGCCCTGTCTGTGCTGGCAGGCCTCACCTGCTGCAGAGCCGCCGGGATTGTGATGATCTTCTGTATGGCACTCCCCAGACGCTCGATGTAGTAGTCCCAATCCAGAATCTGGGCGTGCGGGAAGGAGACAGCAACAGGTGTGAGCGAGGGAAGAGCAGCTCCAGCGGCAGCAGCCCCAGCAGCAGTGCTGTGCTCCACTCTACGCCGAGCACTGCGCCGAATGCTTCCTGTGTCCTACTTAACCCGCCCAGAAATTCTGGGACGAAACGTACCCATTTCACAGAGAAGGAAACTGAGGCAGAGCACTTACAGGACTCCCAGGACCCCGGACTCAGGAGGTGGCTGAGCCAGCACGAGAACCCTGCACCAGAGTCCAAGCCCTCCCCAGCACGGAGCTTTTCCTGTTTCGCCCTGAAGCGTAGCTACCTCCTCGCCCATTACGTATCAGACAAGGGAACGTCAAGAGTGAAGATGCCAGACAAAATGCTGACCCGAGTCAGGGGTACCCTGCTGTCGACTCTTCCTCCTCAACTCACAATAACAAAGTCAGTACTCACCGTCCGAATATCAAAGTCTTGGAGCGAAGAACTCTTAAGCCATTTCCGGAGAAAGTGCTTCCTCACCATGGGCTCGGCCTGGAAAATGGCTAGCGGGATGGCCCTGGGCGAAGAGAGGCATGGAAGTGACCGACACAAGAATCTGCCCGACTCTGGTCCAGTGCTCACCAGCATATGCGCGTTCCACGTGGAACAAGGGCTGATAACCTCATTTGTAACCTGATGTCATTTTGTATAAAGTACAGCTAATATCTGATGTTTACCATATTTAACAACTACATAATACGTCACCGTATGAAAATATCATGGGCTAGGGGCGCCTGGGTGGCTCAGTTATTGAGCGTCTGCCTTCGGCTCAGGGCGTGATCCCGGCGTTCCGGGATCGAGTCCCACATCGGGCTCCTCCGCTGGGAGCCTGCTTCTTCCTCTCCCACTCCCCCTGCTTGTGTTCCCTCTCTCGCTGGCTGTCTCTCTGTCACATAAATGAATAAAATCTTTAAAAAAAAAAAATAAAATAAAATAGAATAAAATAAAATAAAATATCATGGGCTCATGCATGCTCCCCCCACTGGGGGCCATTTGGTCTGTGTTGTCTGGCCATGGTTGACAGAGCTACGTAAATCACATATTCACGTGCGCGCACACACTTAGTCCTTTCTAAAATGTTACTCGTTGAGTAAGATACAGGAAGACTTCATCTGCTTTCCTGAGAGAATGAGCGAGTTTTCACATCACCAGCAAAGCAAGAGGGCCACCGTCAATACCCCTTCCTTTCCCTGGAGGAAATATCTGTTATTGTGAATATTATGAATGCAAAGAAACGTAGAAAGAACACAACGAACACAGTGCATGCGTCACCTAGTCCTAGCCACCTTCGTGCCCTGCCGTTAACGTAGGTGAGAGAATATAAGGATGAAGACCCGTGCAGCTCTCCCGACCACCCTCGCACAGAGATTAGCGGGACCCCTCTGTTGGAGTCTACCAACCCCACGCACACTTCTATACTACTCCTGTCCGTATGCATCCGGAACAAGTAAGAGTGTCGTGCGTGTTTGTCAATGTGATACAGATGGGGCTACGATACGGCGCACGTGCCATCCCGCGGCACAGCACGCAGCTGCGGTCCGATCATTCCAACCCTACACAGCACTCCACTGCGTAAAAACACAGCCGTCCACTTCCTGGTTGAAGGACACGGGCGTTCCCAGCATCTGCTCTTAAACACAATGCAGACGCGCGGGGTCGTTACTCAGGGCACATCCCCGGACGTGCTCAACCGTGAGGGATCAGCATCGTCTACCCCACTGTGCATGGCCGGCTTGCTCTCAAGTGACTGTCACCCACACGCCCGTCTACATGCGTGACAACTGCTATCATCACACACTTTCTTTCCAATCAACAGACGCTTCTACGACCCGCACTTCCTGGTGCCTGTGAGTTTAAACATCTTTCCGTGGCCTGTCATGTTCCTCACTTGCGAGTTGCCTGCTCATATCTGTTGCCTACATTTTATGTTGCCTTTTTCTTATCAATATATAAAAATTCTCTATTTTACTCTGTATGTAATTTGTTGCATTTTTTTCTTAAGATTTTTTATTTATTTATTTTACAGAAAGAGAGAGAGCACAAGCAGGGGGAGCAGGAGAGGGAGAGGGAGAAGCAGGCTCTCTACCAAGCAGGGAGCCCAGTGCGGGGCTCGATCCCACGACCCTGGGATCATGACAGAGCCGAAGGCAGACGCTTCACCGATGGAGCCGTCCCGGCGTCCCGTCCTGCCCTTTCCAAGGAAGCTCACCTCGCTACGAAGGGACAGAGGTTCCACCACTGACTCAAGCTTCCAATCCGAGCATCCAAGACCCTAAGCAATCCCATCCTTAACCTCAGGAACCCTTACCTCTCCGTGACGGGAGACCCCTCGGGCTTCCGGGAGATGATGTAGCGGCAGCTCAGCCCCGCGTCCTTCACCATCTGATCCCCCAGGAACTCAGCCAGGCGCTTGGCTGTGCTGATAGACGTGGACTTCTGCTCCCCATAATCTTCCAGCTTCCGAGACATGGAGCGGTTCTCAGAGATCAGCTCAAACAGCTCAGAATCCGGCATGTTGGCTGCCTGAAGAGAGGCAATGGGCACAACATGGCACAGAAGGAAAGGAGCGCTATCCCAGGCTCACTCACCGGCAACATCCCCCCCCAGTCACTTGACTTTCTCCAGCCGTGCAACAGGGCTGCCTCACACCAGCAAACAGCAACACTTACAAATCCAAACACAAAACGTTAACTGCCATGTCAGTGAACTATACAGAAAACGTTAAGAAATGTTTACTGAGCCATTAGCACCAAAGCTACAGAAAACGGGGAAAGACTTGTGATTTTCCTCCCAAAAGGAAGAGAAAAACAGAGAAAGGAGGAGCAAGGAAAGAGCAAAGAGAGAGACGATGCCAGCTGGAGAGCCACGGCCCGAGTGCGGAGCCGAGGCAGTCCTCAGCAATGAGGACTCGGAGGGGCCTGACAGCAAAGAGCTCTCTCTGCTCCTGCACACACGCACCCCTGACCTCTTGGCCCCCACTGCTCCACGCACACGCACCCCTGACCTCCAGCCCCCACTGCTCCACGCACACGCACCCCTGATCTCTGGCCCCCACTGCTCCACGCACACGCACCCCTGACCTCCAGCCCCCACTGCTCCACGCACACGCACCCCTGACCTCTTGGCCCCCACTGCTCCACGCACACGCACCCGACCTCCAGCCCCCACTGCTCCGCACACACGCACCCCTGACCTCTTGGCCCCCACTGCTCCACGCACACGCACCCGACCTCCAGCCCCCACTGCTCCACGCACACGCACCCCTGACCTCCAGCCCCCACTGCTCCACGCACACGCACCCCTGACCTCCAGCCCCCACTGCTCCGCACACACGCACCCCTGACCTCTTGGTCCCCACTGCTCCCGCACCCCGACCTCTTGGCCCAGACATCCTGTAAGATTTGCTTGCTCCTGTTCGTGTGTTTCTCTCTGTTGGTGCTTACTCTCATGTACGGGTCAACAGTACAGAACAAGACAAAATGCCGAGCTACAGCGGCCCACAAAGGCAGAAAGGCAGAGGAAGGCAGAACAATGTTCCGGGATATTCCAGTATTTCTTTCACTCGGAAACTCTCCTCTTAGCAAACAACACAAGAGAGGAGGGAAAGCATCTGTACAAAGATGTTCAAGGCCACATTACAGAGGTGGAGAGCAGAAGCCTGACACCCAAGAGTAGTGGGTAGTTGTGAGTTAAGTAACACAAACGCAATGAAATACAGACGAACAAGCAACAGAGACAATAAATTCCCTGAGAAGATATTTTCAAAGGGAAGCCAGCCCTGTTGTTTAAACTGTGGGAGGGGCGCCTGGGTGGCACAGCGGTTAAGCGTCTGCCTTCGGCTCAGGGCGTGATCCCGGCGTTGTGGGATCGAGCCCCACATCGGGCTCCTCCGCTGGGAGCCTGCTTCTCCCTCTCCCACTCCCCCTGCTTGTGTTCCCTCTCTCGCTGGCTGTCTCTATCTCTGTCAAATAAATAAATAAAATCTTTAAAAAAAAAATAAATACATAAACTGTGGGAAATACATGCTCATTTACAGGGCCTACAAGGGTCCTGAAAATCAGAGAAGGTGATGCGATCACTGGTAAATTATCTCTTACAGCTGCTTTCACTGTGCCATTTGTTCCCTTCATAGCATTCTGTCACTGGACACGGGATTCCAGAGGCACCAGAACTAAAGAAGTCCTGGAGTTTGGTCAGAGTTAGCCCTGACCCACCCTGCTCTCCAGGAGCCCAGGGACCCTCGCAGCCCGGGAAGGAGGAGGGCAGCCTTACTTTGCTGTACAGCACGTCCAGCCAGTAATCAGCCACCTTGGCAACAGAGCCGTACACGTCTTCCAGCGTGCTGCCCTTAAGGAAGGCCTCGAACACGGAGGACTGGAAGATCTTGATCAGCTGCAGCTCCCCTCGGCGCTTGATCTCGAAGCCCTTTAGCTCAGCCAGGGAGCCATCCTCATTGAAGACGGCGTATCTGGAACCACAGGCGAGCACGGCAGTCAACGGGATGTTGGCTGCGCGCCACTGGCCCTCCGACCGACCCTCTCCTCTAGCATCTGCCAGGCAGCAAACATCTCTCCACCTGGAGGCTCGTGTTTCTGACGGAAGAACGACGTAAGGGCCTGCAGCCTGCGGAACCAGATCTAACAGGTGGAGAGCAGCGCTGACAGTGCTCATGTTGACAACACCTTTCCGAATGGAATCAAAAAGGTCAAAAAACAGAACTACTCCCTTCTGGCCTCCTGGTCCACTTCCTGGATGGCTGTGAACTCTCATCTGTTCGTTTTCTTCCCAAACCCGAACGCTATGGGATTCCTACCTCTTCTTCAGTTTCTTGCCTTCTTCCTTGGAGGCTGGAAGGATCATGGCAAGGTACGGTCCGTCAACCTCGAAAAAGATGCTGTTCTCTGAGCGGGTGACATAGGTGAGTGAGGACGGCTCAGTCAGCTCCTGGTACTGATCGTTGGTAAAGCCTTCCTGCAAAACAGGGGGAAGCGGGGTCTGCCTCACTCCCACCATTCTGGAACTGACATTTGTCCTCTGAGGACTGGCTGGACCAGCAAACTGGGCCTCTTCTGTGCAATGGACACCACTCAGCCAGAGAAAGAGGTTAAGTTCTGACACACATCAGATGTAGATGAACCAAAATGCATTCTAGGGAGCCCAGAAGCTTATACAACTTGTTTCCATTCCCAGGACATTCTGGAGAAGGCAGGAGCATTATTGCAGAGAACACACTGGGTCGCCAGAGTCTAGGGCTGATGATAAAGGAACAGCACTCAGGAACTGTTCTGTGTTGCTCTGCGGTGGTGGAGACATGACTCTGTGTGGGTCAGAACCCACAGAACTGCACTCCATCAAGAGTGAAGCATTCAGCCGATACTAGGAACCCCCAGAGGGACCGCAGACTAGAAGACATGAGCCCAACTGCATTGTGTAGAATCCTGCTGAATTCCAACTGAAGTCACTCTGGCAAACCCTGTCCTGACAGGGTAGGGCAGACCAAAGATGGAAACAGCTACACACACACACTGAGCCTTAGCCGGTAAGTTCACTGCACTTGACGGCACAATCCCAAAGCCACGGTGCACACACACTAGGGCTCAACCAATAAACACACCAAGAAAATGAGGGACAGGCTTCTCACCACATGAGAAAGAAATTGCTAATGAGAAAGGGGACTAGATTGGGGCAGGACAGATCACTGTGGACTCACGTTCTCTATTTTAAAGTGCACACGCGGACAGAGAAATAAATCCAGATGCGTGTGTGGGCGAGGGAGATATCAGGCATCACGTCTCTCCTGGCTCGATCTGCTGAGAGCAGCTAGAAGCACTAACACCCAGCAGCAAGGAGCATCTGCACCTGACCTTGGTTTCTAACACCCTCTCCAGTAAAAGCAACCCGGCTCCTTAGAGAAACGGCTGATTTCAGGGCCAAGACTGGGAAACTCAAGATGAGGTGGGAGCACCTTACAGGCCAGGAAGTAAGAAAGTGCTACTCAAAAAAGAAAGTGCAAGCCTGAACCCAAACCACGGAACAGAGGCATGTGTCTAGAATACGTGGGCAAATGTGAAGAAGCCCCCAGCGGCCACAGAGGAACACGCAGACGAAACACACCAGCACGCAACTAAGCACATGGCTAGGCAGCGGGTAAGTGGGGAAGGACGGTGGGCAGGCTTCCTTACAAGATTCCAATTAATACATGTACCGGCAGGGGAGGGGAAAGCCACACAGAACCAGCAGCAGACACTCAAACCAGTGAAAACTAGGGAGACACGGGACATGTGCATCGTCTCAAGTATCTCCTCCAATGTTCCTTCAAGGCTCTGGTAGTTTTTTTGTTTTGTTTTATTTTTTAAGATTTTATTTATTTATTTGACAGAGAGACAGCCAGCGAGAGAGGGAACACAAGCAGGGGGAGTGGGAGAGGGAGAAGCGGGCTCCCAGCAGAGCAGGGAGGATCCCAGGACCCTGGGATCACGCCCTGAGCTGAAGGCAGACGCTTCACCGACTGAGCCACCCAGGCGCCCCAAGGCTCTGGTAGTTTTAACAGGCGGCCAGACTGTCTGACACCTCCCCCCCAGGGTGTGTGCCCGATAACTGCCCCTGCAGCAGCGGGAAGGTGAGCGGGACAGTGGGCGGGATGGGGGGTGGTCAGAAGTGCAGACCCTGACATCAAGCGGCAACAGGATGAAACAGCAGGCACGTCACCTCTAGCATTCCTTCAAAAATGCTAACGACCTCATCCTAATGACAGGAGCAACAGACAAATGCAAATGAGAGGCGGCCAATAAGCACGAGGCCAGTTCTCCCTGAAGACAGGGCACTGAGGAGAAAGGACCAGCACGCGCAGGACGGAGCCTGGGAGACGCGGGAAATGCAAAGAAGGTCCCTGGCTTGGTTACAGTGTTGTGTCAGCGCGAACCCCTTAGCTGTGATCACTGTGCCACGGTGTGCAGATGCTAACAGTAGAAGAAGCAGACTGAAGGGTAGTACAGATCTCTGTGCTACCGTCAGGACTCTTCCGTAAGGCTAACACTATTTCAAAATCAAAAGTTAAAAGCGCAACAGTCGGACGCTGTGCTATGGGGGAAGGCTCACTCCAGTGCGAGCACAGCCGCTCTGTACAGATCCTCGGGTTACAGGAAAGACCGAACGGCACAGGCAGGCTGGTCTGATGTTCGGAAGGAAACACGTAAGCATGAGAGTCAACGCCGTCCCCTCCCAAATCCCCATCAGAGTGGGGGTCCCAGGAATCCAGGCCCAGACGGCAGGCCCTCCCTGGAGACCCAGGCTCACCTTGACCATGATGTTTAACATGGCCCCGGGGTAGGAAATGGTCACCTTGGGCTTTTTCACACTGGCCGTCTTGATGACAAAGTTTTCAGGGAAGCTGTTGGGCAGGACGCACCATATTCCATCTGTGTCCAGCTCCAGGGGCCTCCTTCAGAGAAAGAGAGAAACTAGGTCACATGGATATCGGACCGCGGCCTCCACGTAGGGAGAACCGGTGTAAAGGCCCTTCCTGGCCGCGGACCCATGAAACACAAGGCCCACGCACTCGCTCCCCGTCCCTGCCCCCAGCCTTCCCTGCTCCTGGCGGCTGACCAGAGTGCAGCACTCACCCGATCTGTTCGATCAGCTCCCGTGCCTGGGTGATGATGTTGGCCCCCGTGAAGCAGACAATGCCTGCCATCTCCATGGAGTACCAGCGGGCCCTGAGAAAGACAGTCACAGCCTGGGGGGCAGGTGGGGCTCCCCTCGAAGGGTCACTAGAGGAGGTCAGGAGGACATGGAGAAGGGGGCGTCTGAAGCAGGGCGGGAGAACCACGGAGGAACTGAGCTCCATGCTGGGGACACTCTTCTGCCTCCCAGGCCCAGGGCTGGAAGACGCAGCAGGCCACCAGTGCAGCAGCTCCCTCAGCACCAGATGGTCACGCGTCCCCGTGAGCCCTCTTCCATGGTCCCCAGCACCATCTCATGCCCTCTCCATCTCCCAGACCCCACGCTCATCCTGACTTCTCAGGGAAAACACAAGCCCACAGACGTCCTTGGCTTCCTGCCAGACGCCTGCCTCACTGCCCCCAAACCAGGTCTCACCGGGAGGCGTCAGGCAACCTGAGGCCCGCCCCTCCTGCCCCTGGGGACTCCACTCAAGCCCTGCTTTCCACCCCTCCTTCTCTGCCATCAAAAAGCAACAAAAAATTAGGGGCGCCTGGGTGACTTCACTTAAGTGTCCCAACTCTTGGTTTTGGCTCAGGTCATGATCTCAGGGTCATGGGATCGAGGCCCACATTGGGCTCCAGGCTCAGCGGGAAGTCTGCTTGGGACTCTCTCTCCCTCCCTCTGCCCCACACCCACCCCCCCCATCGCACACACACGTGAGCACACACATACTCTCTCTGGAATAAGTAAATAAATCTTAAAAAAAAAAAAAAAAAAGCAACAAAGAAAAAAATGACTTTCCCTCAAACCTAACCTCTAGTGCCCCATATTCCTTCTTCTCCAGAGCCGCCACACTGACCCTCCTCACGACCCCTACCCACAGTGGCCGGGCCTCCAAGACCCGCTCCCTCCAAGGCCCTCAGCCGCCATTCAGATCCCACCTCGTCCCATGTCCGTCAGAAACAGTCCACCTTGGCTTTAAGGCCCCCACTCCTGGCCTTCCTGACTCCTCAGAGGGCTTCACACCCGTATCAGTAACGCGGTGCTGCTTGGTGACCGCCTGGACCCTCTCCACAGCCTCGTCACATAAACATACTGGAAACTCTCAAGGCACTGTCTGCAGCCCCAGACCCGGAGACGACATGTCTGCAGCACCGAGCCCCTCAGCCCCTCAACCCCCAGCCCTAGCCAGCGGTCTCCCGCCTCCCTGAGCGCGAGGCCTGCAGGCGCCGACTCCAGGGACTCAGGGCGTACGTACCCTCTACGCATGACGTAGCCGTAGAAGGAGTTGAGGATGCACTTGTGCGCCAGCTGCAGCGAGTCGTACAGGACCTCCATGTTCTTGCAGCGCTTCACCTCGGCCGCGTCGCCCAGCTCCATGGCCGCGGAGAGCTTCTTCTTCCACACCTGGCGACCACACAGAGACTGATCACCTCCTGGGTTCTTCCAGCTCACATTTTACGTAGTCAGTGGCCCAGCGTTTTAATGGTTTGAAAATTTAAATCTACAGAGAATTTCAAAAACCAATACAACGGAAGACCGCAGACATGTGCAGAAAAACCAGTGCTGGCCCCTGGCCACGTTTCCTTTGTCCCACTCTCTGTCCGGGCACAGCCAGTGGGAAGTGCAGTCTCAGGACCCGACCCCCCGAAGACTCCAGCAACAATTCCTAGGAGTAAAGACATTCTGCTCAACCACAACACCATCACTGCCCCTGAGGAACTTCACGAGGGTATGGGATCTGCACGCCCTCCCAGGTCTGCACAACCCACAACCCCGCAGCCAGGCCAGAGCCACACACTGGGCTCCCACGTGTCCCGAGTCACTGGTAACCTAGCACTGCCTGGTACAAGGCAGATGTCCTGAAACGAGTTCTCAGCACAAAGGAACACATTCACATCACATTTTTATTTCTTGTGAGACCAAGGACAAGGGGAAACTACTACAGCAACCCACTTGAACAACTGAGACTTGGGGCAACGTCAGCCTCTTGGGACAGAACCCAGAACCCAACAGTGAGCTAGAGAAACGAAGGAAACCCAATCTGAGACCAGCAACAGAGAAAGGGGCTTCACACCAGCCCAGAGGCCCGGGGTCTCCCAATATGTATCTTGTTATGCAGTTGACTCTGACGTGACGCCGTGGACAAGCCGACTTACAGGCCTCCTCCAACAAGAGAACTCAGAAAGCACCGACAGGCAGAGAGCAAAGCGCACAGCAACAGAGACAACATCATCTCAGGACAACAACTCACTCACGAGCCTGCTGATGGACCAACACCTGCTTATCGGATCCCGTACCACGTGTTGAGACGGACATGATAAAGCTAACAAGGGCCTTGTGCTACTCTGAACGGTTGTAATGGAAATGTTCTCTTCACTGCGGTGGCCATTACACAATCGTATGTTTTTGTCAAAGTCCATAGAACTGCCCATGTGGAAGGCTGACTGGCACGGGCGCCCGTGAACTCACTCCTGCCCGAGCTGCAGGTCTGTCCCTGATGCTGTCACGGTGGTCCAACATTTGACGTTTCTCTTTCCGCTTTACAACATCTCAGCTTCACTCCCCCAGGTGCTACAGGAGCACCTGGCATAGAACAGACAATGAACATCTGGAATGAATGAAAGGCTCTCCGGAATCTGCATCAGACCAGAAGCCATGGATCACGAATGCGGGGCCCCAGCCAAGGGGGGCACATGGTGACACCTGGCCTTCACACCCACAGGCCGCACCTTCTGGGATGCAAGGCTGGAGGACATCTCCCCCAGGATGGGGGTGAGACTCACACGGGCAGATTAGCTCCACCTGCTTCACTGCGAAGAAGCAAGTCTTCACTAGCAGGAATGGTGGGGTGGGTTGCCGTGATGGGACTGGCTGTCCCGAGGCCAAGATGCCCCAGGACGAGGAGCCAGGCCTGTGTCTGAATTAACCGGACTTAGTGTAACGAGAGCTACTCAAGAGGCCCCTCGTAAGGGCAACTGACAAAGAAACACAGGGAAGGCCATAAATATTTCAGCAAACTCCCCATCCAATATGAGAAGAAAATTTTCTTGAAGGCTTGATATTTAGAGAACAAAACAAGTAAGATATTTACTAAATACCTACGATGTGTCAGGTAATGTATCAGGCTCCGAAGAATGAGAAACACACTCCACACTTTAGTGCTTGCTGAAGAGAGGCAGACACAACAAGAAACTTAATAGTTACGTAACTGAAACAAAAGGAGATGGTACCGCAGTTCCTCAAAAGATTAAATACTGAATTCCCGTAAGACCCAGCACCGACACTTTGGGTGCGCGCTCAACAGAACGGAAACCAGGGACCCGAGGAGGTATCTGCACACCCGTGTTCACGCAGCCAAAACATGGATGTGACCCAGCGCCCGCGGACAGACGAAGGTGAACAAAACGTGGGGCGTACACACAACGGACTATCGCTCAGCCTGACGCCCGGCACAACGTGGAGGAACCTCGAGGACCCGAGGCTGAGGGAAATGAGCCGGTCACGGTCAGACACGGCGTGGTGCCACTCACCCGAGGGCCCTGCAGGAGTTAAACCCCAAGACAGAAAGTAGGGTGGGGGGTTACTGTTAAATGGGTGCAGGGTTTTAGTTCCGTCAGACGGAGAGTTCTGGGGAGGGACGGGGTGGCCGCACAGCAGTGTGAATGCCCCCAATACCGCAGAGCTGTGCACTTACAAGCGCTGAGTTTTAGGTCTATTTTACCACAACAAAACGGCAAAAAGGTACTAATAATAAAAGGTGATGGCAAGAGTCTATCAGAGCAGGGACCTTACCGAGTCCGGCAGTGAAAGAAGGTCTTTCAGAAGGAAGAGCCCCGTTTGCTCAAGTATAACACTACTATTTGTCCCGATCACTGAGGTGTTGCTATGTACCTTCCTTGATCCTGATGGATGAAACCGGTCAGTAAATCAGCCTCCCACTCCTCCCATCAGAGGCTGGCAAACTCGTGCGGCCTCTGTTTCTGCTCCAGCTGCTCACCTCCAACTGCAGGGGGACGCAGCTCAGTTCCAATAAAACTTTCTTTATAAAAACGGCCCGCCCAGCCATAGCGTGCTGACATGTGCTCTAAATAAATACTTCCAAAGCAACCGTTCGAACAGTTCCAAGGCCTCGGGCCTCTAATTCTTCCAAGCTAAAAACAACTGTGCACTCGTTACTTTGCAAACGCACGAGAGCCCAGAGGTCAGGAGTCACACATCCTAGTTGGGGAAGTCACAACGGCCCAGACAGCACCAAGCAAGGATTCTCATCTCAGAAGCTAGGCTCTGTTCTGACCTCACAAAGGTCACACTCACCTTGTGGAGACCCTTGAACTCGTAGCGCCTGTCTCGGAAGGCGCGCACCGTGTCCACGTAGAAAGAGTTCTCCCGCTGGCAGACGGTGGTGAGGCGCTCCTCCACCCTGGTCACGTGGATCTTCTTGTACGCCTTCCGGCAGTAATCTGAGGCACAGTCGAGAGAGGGGAGCATGAGAGACTCCACGCAGGGGGCAGCCAGGCCTCCCGGACAAGGCCAGAGAAAGCTAGGAAGCAGCAGACACCAACAAGTGCAGCTTTCTAGGGTTAGCACGAAGGAGCAGAGAAGTCCGAAAGGTACGTCCTCGTTTATCCCATCAAAGAGAGGACAGCCCTGTGCGAGGGGGCCAAACTCCCCAAGAGCACAGGAAGGGGAAGTCATCATCTGATGAAAAAATAAAGAAAGGCCGCAGGAAGGACCAGTTCACAGTGATCTCATCTGGTGCAACATCTAGTCTAACTGACCTCAGGCTGTGACCTACCAGCACAGCCCAACTGAGGCCCAAGTCAGAGCAGGCACCGCGTCTGGAAACCACTCACCTGACAGCCTCCGCTTCTCGTATTTAGCCTGCTCCTCGCGGGACAGCTCGTGAAAGGCCCGGGGCGGACCCTCTGCAGTCAAGGGAGGGAACTTCTCCGACTCCAGCTGGTGCTGGATCCGATGGTACTCGCTGCGGCTGGCTGGCACTAGGATGGTGACAGAGGGGAGTCCGTGACAGGGACCCGCGCACCTGCTCCCTGCCTAGCCACCCTGCCCCAGCCCTGGGGTGGCACTCACTGAACTCGCCCCTCCACTGCCAGGCCATCTTCCTCTGGCAGTCTGCTCCCGGCTTGTTGAAGTCACAGGCAGCACAGGTGGCCTCGTCCACCACGGCAGACGGCTGTGGCGGGCAGGAAGGGATCAGTTAGGGTCTGGGCAGAAAGAGCTCCATTCTGATGTGGGAACCTGTCTCACCTGCAGACGGTTCGTCAGGATGATGTTGGGGTACATGGCCCCCACATCCAGGTGGTAGATAAGGGGACACTCTATTCTGTTCGGAACATCTTTCAGGGAGGTGAGCTTGGTCTTAATCTGATCACACACCTAGGAGAAAGGACAAAGGAGACTGTACGGATGGTCACAAGCAAGCACTGTGGGACCCAGAAGGCAGCAGATGATGGCCACCAACATCTGGAGGCACAGGAACCTCACAGGAAGAGACAGAGCCCTAAGCAGGACAGCGTGTCAGGGAGCAGCAGCCTCTACCCCAGAGGACCTTTTGGGGTTGGGAGCATACCGTGAAACACCGTCAGCGGCCTTGCCTGGCAGGGCCGTCTGCCAGCGCGTGCGGGACGGGGCTAGAGTATGAACAGCACTCTTCCTGGGCGCCACTCGTGCCTGCACGGCGTGTGCACGGGACACCCCAGCCTCAGCAACCCCTCACCTGAGAGAGAACCCTCAAGAGGTCAGCGGGGACTCAGCCATAGGCCCCCCAGCCCACACGCTACGCTCTGAACCTCCGTGCTAGACCACAGAATCAGATTTGTTTCCAGTCAGAGGCCGAGCTGTTAGCCAAAAAACCCCTCCTCATCCCAAACACCTAGATATCCTGCATGAAACACGAGAACTATCCCTGTAAATGCTGAACTGAGCTTCTAAGGTACCCTCAGAGGGCAAAAGCAAAGCGTGCACTCAAAACCAGGGCAGTGAGCTAATTCAGCGATGCCTGGCAGAGGCCAGGCCTGTGTCAGGGTCCCCAGGACCACTCCCCAGGTACAGTGACTCACAGAACTCAAACAGCCAAGGGAAAGGAACGTGGGGGCAGAGGCAGGAGGAGGTCAGGCTCCAGCTAGGACGAGCTTAATTCTCCCAGCATCAAACCAGGACAACACGCGCCGAGTGCCGCGGCCAAGCGCCGTGGCGCCCGCAGACCCAGCAGCCAGGATTCCGACTGGGCGTTGGTCACGTAGCTCCTCTGCCCGCACACACCCACACCTCAGACTCCCAGGAGGAGAGCAGGGGCTCCGCGTGAACCGGTGTTTGCACAAGTGAGCGAGGTTCACGAGGCACTGCTGTCCAAGAAGAGTGAGAATCTGGGCCCCGAGTTCCCAGCCTCACACGCTTCCGAGGCCGGCCGGGCCCGCGGTGTGAGCGCTCCCACACATTTCTCATGCCTCCTCAGCGCAAGGCAACCTGCACACAACAGGGAGATGACACAGAACCCCCCGGGGGCCCACCTCCATGGAAGGATAAACCAGAACACGTCTGCCCAGCAGAATCACATCTCTTCTGGCTCTTGCTGGAGAAAGTCTTCCCTGAGCACCTGGCACCACAGGCTGGTACCTCCAACAAGTCTGTGGTCTGGGAACCCTCAGCCAAGGAACCACAGGACAGGGGACCCCAGGCCAGAAACCGCATCAAAGTACCTGACGGCCCCTGGCAGGCCGTCTGAGATGCCCTGCTGAGTATAAATTCACATTCCAAATCGCAGAGCGAGTGTAAGAAGAACACCCCCATGACCCCCGTGACCCCTATGACCCCCACGACTGAGAGCAGACACAGTAGGAGGAGGCCCCTGAGAACTTGAGAGAATACATCTCCTACGGTAACTGTGGGAAAATGAGCATAATAAAAATACTGCAGACCAAAACTCTAAAGCAAGAGTCCAGTTTCAAAAAAAAAAAAAAAAAAAGTAAAGCACATCAGAAAAAGAACCAATAGAACCTCCAGAAATAAAAACACCGCCCTAAAAAGTAAAAAGTCAGCGCAGTTACATAAGCTAAGGCTACCTGGCTTCTGACGGCCATGTATTTTTATCCACCCCCCAAAACGTAACATGGAATTAGGTCAGAGCACGAACACGTGCTTAACTGCAAAGCTCAGTCCGCACAAAACGTGCACGCCACCAGGGAACGCACCCCCAAGTCTGAGCACCACCAGTGTAGTTACTCGAATACCTCAGCAAACCTCCGTGAAGGACCAGATGGCAAATACCTTGGGTTTTGTGCCTATACATTCTGTCACATGCTCTTTTTTTTTTAATAACATTTTAAAAATGTAAAAACCATTCTTCGCTCGCTGGCTACACGGCCGTCATGGGCTATAGTTCGCCCGTCTCTGCTTTCGTCAGGAGTAAACTCAAACACATCTAAATAGACAAACGATTAACCAGGAGAGTAGCCGTCTTTTTTTATAAAATATGTTAAACTTGGTAGTCATGTGAGAAAAATCACTTGAACACAAAATTGCCCTTAGTATTAAAAAACTCTTTAAAACCCTCCAAAGAAGTCAAGATAAAAAACATACCAGAACCCGTAAGAAACCATGACTAGAAGAAGAGCATCTATCCTATACAACGGGACAGCCAGAAGCGTTAACGCGTCCTGTTTCTAACTGAATTCTAGTAATGAATCATTAGAACAGTCGCTCCATCCTTCTCCACCCTGAGGCATGTTCTGAAATGCTACTGGGGAGGCAGAAGGGAAGGAAGCCAAGTTCCCAGAGGACACGCCCAGCGCTGCCGCGCACCCCAGCTGGCGCCTCCCGTCAGCATCCTGGGGACGGGATGGTCCCTGGGAAACGAAGCGGTGAGCCTGTTGCCCTTTTCCTAAGGACCCTGGGCTGCCATTTACAACACTCTGCGGACAGCGCGGGCCACACCGCCGTCCTCCAGGGGCCCAGTACTGGGCTCCCCCAGGCGTCTGGAGGCCTCAGCTCAGCACACCTCGGTCTCACATCGCCGCTTCTTCAACTTGAAAGTGGCATCTGCTCCTCCCGAGGTGCTAACTCCCGTTTGGTTTTTAGCCTGGACGCTCCTCACAGGCTGTCCTGACAGCTCCCTGGGCCTACGGCAGCTGGAGCCGACAGCAGCTGCGCAGCACTTCACAGTTTGCACACTACACACACACATTCTTACTTGAACTCTGTCTAGTGAGTCTGTTACGAGACGTTTCTTGAAATCAATCCTTAAACTGATAAAAACTCCAAACCACGAGCCACTCAACACGTCGCAGTGCCGAGCAGGGCCTAACAGACACAGCCGAGAAGGCCACGTCCGAAGAACGGCCAGCAAGCGGGGAGGTACCCGGGTCCCCAGGCGTGGCGCACATTGTCAATGGTGCTTTCTCACCGTTAATTTGACGGGTGTCATAGTCACTATGTTCTGCTCTGTCACTTGTAGGAACTGACTCTCAGCACTTTTAAAGTCTCCTTAACAACAAAAAATAAAAACCAATGGCTCCTCACTGCCTATAAAATAAAGTGCAATTGAATTGAGCTTCAGACCCAGCACTCACCTCTGTCCCACATCCGCCCACCACGGTGTTCCAAGAGCCAGTTTGAACTGCTGACAGATGACGGTCACGTGCTGGACGGAGGAGCCCTCCACCTCCTTGTGAAACTCTCCTACCTCCCTAAGTCGGGTCATTCGCAGTGACTGCAACACTGTCCTGTCTCCTGCCCCAACCAGACGAGACCCTGTGTCCTCTGTCTCAGGGCCCAAGCAGCAGCACCAGCAGGTGCGTAACAAACACGCTACTGAAAGAAGCCAGTCTACGAGGCAGGGCACGTGACAATGGTTTCTCTCGGCCCCCTGGAGCGTTACCTCTTGGAAGTTGGTGACCTGCTCCATGGGCACCTTCTCCTCTTCCTCGATGGCGTGACGCATGGTCTTCTCCACCCGCTGCAGCAGGAAGTCAAAGGCAGCAGGATTCTAGTGCAAACAACCAAGAAAGGACACAAGTGAGGTGGGGACTGTCCTTGCACCAACCAGTCTACCTCGGCAGGACGCTGCAGAGAACGTTCCAGAGGAGTCAAGCACTTGCCCTGCAGCGCCCTAGTCAAGGGCAGGCTGGACAAAAGAAGTCTGCTGAGGAGTCCCCAGGGCGAGAGAGGGGTGAGGGCTTTACTGCAGCCCTCGCGGCTTCTGGGTCCCACCAAGCATTCGGCAGGAAGGCCAGGGTGGGGCTCACCATCCTGAACCGGCAGGGGATGTCGCTGCGAAACACGCCTGACTCGAGGGCCTCCACGTGGCCACCCACGTAGGTCTCGGAGTCCAGCACATGACCGTCGTCTGTCAGCTTGTTAAACTCCTGCTCCTGCTTGTTGGGGAAGATGATGTTGGCATGGAAGGCCTGCACCATCAACAAGGCCTCACACAGAGTCCCGGAGCCCTTCCGCAGCACCTATGGGGGGGAACGCCGGGCTGTAAATCACACGCCACAATTCCGCGGCTGCATCCACGTCAGCCGCCTGGGACCAGCTCCGCGGGGCAGCGTGCAGAGAACGGCACGCGGGGCCGGGAGAGGCACTGACCTCATCAGGCTCCATGGGGATGATGGTGCAGAGGGCGAAGATAAAGGGGTGGACGTACTTCATGTACAGGTAGTACGTGGCCACCGCGTCCGACACCGAGTACGTGGCCAGAGTCTGAGGAGACAACAGCGGAGAGTCAGAGCAACGAGGAGCCACGGAGGGGCCACATCAGAGCTGGAGCGGCAGAGTGAGGGCAGGCACGTGCCTGGGGCTGCTCAGTGGCCATCCGGCACATGTCCTCGGGGTCCAGCTCCACGGGGTCGTAGCCCAGCTTGGCTTTCGCAGCTGCCTTGAGGTTGTGGCTGCCCACAGGAAGGTAACTGTCCCTCTTCACCCACCTGGGAATAAGAACCAGAGCAAAGGTCAGAGAGGACCCCGAGACGAAGTCCAAGAACCGTGAGAGGTGGCAAAGCTGGACGCACCCCAGAGAGACGCAGCCCTAACAGACCCCACAGGGAGCAGGCCCCTCGGGAGGCCTCTCACCCAGATGCAGTCAGCTTCGCGGATGTGCCCTCGAACACGAGCAAATGCCAGCGCCCACCCTCCGAGCCCCACAGCCCTCCCTTTCTCCCTCCTGGAGAAATACGAAGACAGGGGGTGAGACCCCACACCCTCTGGCCTCCCTCAACCCCTCCAGCTTGTCATGTGTGTGCCGCTAGTCTGCCCTGCTCTCCCCCACCCTCAGGCCCTATTTTTAAACTCCCATTCTCTACTTACACAGTCCCTTCAGCATGGAAACTGGAAGTCAACCCTGTACCCCTCACCACCGTGCCCATTCCACATCCTGCCCTCAACTCAGTCCCACGATGGACACAGCTATGTCCCTGGCACCCATAACTCCCTCTTGACTGCACCTAATCTCACCTCCCTCGGCCTCCACACTTGCCATCCTCCTCCCCAGAAATGCCCCGTGGCCTCCCAGTACGGCCACCTCCTCTGAGGGTCCCCACCTGTCTTTTTTCCTCTCGAGAGACTGTCGATCACCATGCCCCATGTGAATGGGGTTCCCAGGCCTGCTTCCTCCCCCGGAAACCCACCCCAAACCCTGAGCACCAACACTGCCTGTGACTCACGTGCCCCTGGCCCCCTGTCCATGGATCCCTAAGTTCACCCCTCTTCAATCCCGTCCTCATTATGACTCTGCCTGCCCCTTCCAACCCATGCAACGTAACACCAGGGCTGCCGAGAAGACAGATCAAGCTTTAAATGTGTCAATGGTTCCCCAAAACTCACCTCCCCACAGGCTGCAGGAGGCCCACAAGATCTCCCTTCTCTTCAGCCTTCCGTCTCAGCACTCTGAGCCCCCTCGAATGCCTATCTCCAGCCTGGACACCCCTGGCTGTGGCACCACCTTTGTGGGGGTGCTCTCACAGCACCAAGACCTCACCCCACCTGGCCTTTCTGCTCTGGCTTCCCCACCAGGTCTGACATTAACGTGTTTGCTGGTAGAAGGAATAATGAGCACACGACGAAGGACAGCACATCCCCCGACCCAGCCAGAGCCGCATCCACCACTGTCCTCGAAGGTGATGGGAGCTGCTTCTCAGAAGCCACCTTCCTCCCTCAAAGGGAGGTGGGCAGGACCAGTGTGTGCAAGAAGGGAGCTCTGGACCCCAGTCGCAGAAGGCCCTCCTGGGACAGCGCGATGAGCTGTGGGGCCCACCTGAGACAGTCCATGTGAATGCACTGGGATGCCTTGTACTCCCCCTGGCTGTCCTTCTGGAACCCTATCTCCTGGTACATGCTCAGTCCGTGGATCGCTGCTCTGGCCTCCACAAACGGCCTGGGGATGAGGGCAGACAGACGGGCACAAGCAGTTACACTTTAGTTCTCTCAGAGACAGGAAGATTGCCCCCAGCAGACCCCCAACAGACCCAGGAACCCCACACCCACTTCTCCTCAAATGGGGTGAGGTGCGTCTCAGGCCACGAACCAGCACTCCTCCCACCCTTCCTTCCTCTCCCAAACACTTTCTTTCCATCTTTACCGTTGTCACACCGCCATGCAACATCCCCTCCCAAACACATCTTAGTTACCCACAATTAAGACTCACCAGACACAATTAAGACATTAGACTTACCAGTCAAAAAAGTCCCCGTTGTAGGTGACCATGATGGTGGGTTTGGTCTCCTGGACATGTTCAAACCATCTCTGGATTAGATGACCCTGAATTCAATGATTCTTAGCTGTCAGAGGGTTTGTTTCTCTTTGAGCTATTTCCTAGCACCCCTCCCCAAGTTTAGGAAAAGCAGGGCCTCATGTCACTGCTTCATTTCCATACCCACCCCGTGCCTCCAGTGTGAACGAGGACCCCACTGCTAAACACCCCGTCCAGCACAGGGCCGTTCTGATTACATGAGCGCCAAGTCTTCTACCTCCCATTTCACCCCAAATATGAGGCAGTATCCCAAAGGACACCTCTTTTTTTTTTTTTTTTTTTAGTTTTTTTTTTTTTTTTATAAATCTTGGCCCACCCCGTGCCTCCAGTGTGAACGAGGACCCCACTGCTAAACACCCCGTCCAGCACAGGGCCGTTCTGATTACATGAGCGCCAAGTCTTCTACCTCCCATTTCACCCCAAATATGAGGCAGTATCCCAAAGGACACCTCTTTTTTTTTTTTTTTTTTAAGATTTTATTTATTTTTGATAGATCTAGAGAGAGGGCACAAGCAGGGGGAGCAGCAGGCAGAGGGAGAGGGAGAAGCAGACTCCCTGCTGAGCAGGGACCCCGACCATGGGTCGATCCAGGACCCTGAGATCATGACCTGAGCCGAAGGCAGACGCTTCACCGAATGAACCACCCAGGCGCCCCACCAAGGGACACCTCTTTACCTCGTCTGGTTCATTGAAGACACAAAAAGGTCCTTCGTACTCTGGCTTAGGGGTGAACTCGAAATCTTCAACATCGTCTGAAACGATCTCCCTGTTGGTGATGAGGTAGCCCTGGGACGCACACGAGCCATCGGCGCGAGTTAGGACACACGAAGCCAAAACACACCTTCCACTCGTGGCCCAGGAGCTCCTGCCACAGGAATCTACAGCAATGGGAAGGCACGCCAGCTCTCCCAGGAAGAGCCCCATATGTCTCAAGCTTCTATTGGAAGGATCATGGCTTGTTTGTTCACTGTTCTGGACTGACTCACTAATTTTTCACCCAAAATATACTAAGCATAGGGTGGATGCTGCTCTGTTTTAGGGACAAGACAAGGTTCCTGCTCCTACGAAGCTTACATCCCAAAAGGAACCACTTACCTGACCATCAATCATATAGGAAATCATCATAATCTGGTCGGTCTCAGGGTCGGGAAACTTGAGGGGCAGTTTGGTCGTCTCGATGTCAAATGCCAAAACCACAGGGTCCTGCAGGGACACAATGTCTCATGACGTTGGACAGAAACCAAGCCGCGCTCTAGAGATCCCAGTGGTCTTCTCACCCCACCACCTTCACCTCCACCTCCAGCTGCTAAAAGAGTCAAGCTGCCATAGGGAGAGGCTCCAAAAGAAGTGAGACAGGCATTTTGGGGTTGACTGAGCTGTTTCAAGAATGCCATGATTCACTGATGGTATAAAAATTTAGACACATACAAGAGGTTAGACCATGATAGGAAAATCCTAGAATTATAGAACATTTGAGTCTCAACGTGCTTGAAAATGCATGACCTTATTTTGACCTTTATGACAACCCAGATAGGAGATCGTGGTACAGAGCTCACATCTCTGTTTTGGAAATGAGAAAACAGGAATACAGACTTGCCCAAGAACACAAAGCCATCCCTAAACCCAGGCCTTCCGGTTATGAATCCATTTTTCACCACATCACTTCACTATCAACCACCCAAAATGGAAATCAGAGCTTTCCCTCAAATGTTCAGATCCAGCCCAGCTCAAACACAACATCACATGGTGCTGAGTAAGCACAAAGGGAAATTATACTCGGTCAGAAACACACACACACACACACACACACACACACACACACACAAGATTTTTCTACAACTTTCTAAAGAAAGTATTTGAGGAAAAAGAAAAAAACAAATCTCCGACTCAAACTCATCCTTCAGCACCGAGTGAGATCTTTCCAGAAACAAGTGGAAAAGTCAGGATGGAGGAAATGCAAGCAGTACTCACGGGTCGTTCAACAAGGTCATCTCGTCGGGAGATTTCCACAGGAAAGGCACTTCCTCGGTATCTGACGTTGTACCAATGAGCCTGCAGGACGGGTAGCACATTAATAAAGAGCTCTGCGTCTGTCCCGGGAGGTGTGTTTCTCCACGGATGTATCCTTTCAGGGTCACCTCCTGCCTGTGCGGCTGCCCAAAAGGGACGGCCCCCTCACCACGTGGATCTTCAGGTCGATGGAGAGGCGGATGTGGTAGGGCACGTCATACTCTCGCATATCCACAACGTTGTCCAGCTGGTCGGTGACCTTCTTAGAGGCTTCCTCTTCGTCGATAACCACACTGCCCCCTTGCAGAACACTGCAAAACAGAGAGGCCAGCTTACTCAACTGTACTCTGCTCGGGGTCAGAATAGGGGGAAGACCAGAGCCCGCGTGGAGTAAACACAGAAGGTAAATCGAGGTGGCAGAGATGACCAGACAGGCCCTTCTTAAAGAATGACCTGAGATGACACCTTCCCACAAGCAGCAGGACACAGGAAATTCCATGCACACTTAGAACATGTATTTTATAGGATGTAAGTTAAAAATTTTAAAAATTGGGGCGCCTGGGCAGCTCAGTGAGTTAAGCATCTGCCTTTGGCTCAGGCCATGATCTCAGGGTCCTGGGATGGAGCCCCGCATCGGGCTCCCCTCCCTGCTCAGCAGCGAGTCAGCTTGGGATTCTCTCCCTCCCTCTGCCCCTCCCCATGCTCACACTCTCTCTCTCTCTAATAAATAAATCTTAAAAAAAAAAAAAAAAAAGTGGTGTCACTGGGAATCCACAACGTTGGTATTATTACAGCAACTCAACTTCGGAGCCACAAACCCACCCTATGTAAGAAAGAGGTAAGCTAAAACACAAGCCAGGAAACCACCGTTTATTTAACACAAACGCAGCACATAAGAAATTCTACCTACACTGGGGCACCTGGTGGCTTGGTCGAGGGCCCGCCTCTTGATTTTGGCTCAGGTCATGATCTCAAGATGGTGAAGTGGAGCCCCACGTTGGGCTCCGGACTGGGTGTGGAGCCTGCTTAGGATTCTCTCTCTCCCTCTCCCTCTCCCTCTGCCCCTCCCCCCTGCTCACGCTCTCTTGTTCTCTCTCAAAAAAATAGATAGATAAATAAAAATAAATAAACTAAAAGTTAAAAAAAGAAATTCTACCTAATTGCTTGCAAGTGTTTCTACACTGAACAGAACCAATCCTTAAGGTAACTTCATTGCTGAGTTTTCCTGCTTCCTACCCATCTTGTCAACTTAGGAAAAATGGGAAACGGTCCTTGTGGACTGCCTGGCTGCTCTGCTTATGAGAAGGCTTACCTGGAGAGCATAGCTGTGTACGCATCACTGGCATGGCCCTGCTCCCGGTTCTTCTTCACAGCAGGGGAGACGTCCTTCCTCACTCTGACAAGATCCTCCACGGTGTTGAAGGACAGCTTAATGTAATTTCGCTTCAAACCCACCAAGTGATTTGGCTACGAAGTGATGAGATCGTGCTCATGAGTTCAAGAGAAAAAGGACTTTGTTTGGGTAAGAAAATAACGGGAGAACAACTCAAATGTAAATACATGAGTAGAAAAGTTGGCAAGTCCAAAGCATCTTGACCAACTCTGCATGTGGCACAACTAAACCACTGGAGTTCTCCACGAGGATGTATGGACAGTCACCAAAGCCCCAGCATTCATATACCATCCCACAGGTGCTAAACTTGGCCTCTTCCCATCTCGCCCCAGGGCAGGGCAGACCAGCCTCATTTACCCTGGAGGGTCCAGGTGATACTCACCAAGTCCAGATCCTCTTTGGGGACAGTCTCTACTTTAGCAATTTTACCCTGAAACTTCTTGGAGAGGAAAGATGAAACTTCTCGTTCACAACCCTAAATCAAGATCAGAATGAAAGGACTTCCTCTTAGTAAAATCTATTGTCTTCCTTGCATGTTTCTCTAGAGGCCTCTTTGCTTTCAGTTCTGGTGCCCCCCCATAAAATGAGGCACAGGTCATGTGACCTGATTCTATGGATCACAGACTTACCTTTCTGGTTGCAATGTAGAAATATGGCTTGTAGGGCAAGGCCACCTGCAAGAGCCACCAACCCATTCAGGGACAATGAGAAAGAAAAAAAGAAGAGTGAAGACAAGCTGTTTGCTGCTATACCCACAAGCAGCCCAGATCCAACCCATCTTTGACCTTGACATCTCTTACAGGATGACGTAGTCGGGAATTAGCACCTGCGTGTTCAGCAGGGACAGAAGTCTGAGAGAGACAAAACTCTCTTTCAGTCTTTCCGAGCTGGGTCTCTTATGACATCTTACGTGGAGACCCATGCAGCTCCAAGGGCCCATGTCCCCAACAGGCTTCGGGCAACTGCACACCAGAAGCCCCTCAACCCCTCTCCTCCCAGCTAAATGAACACCTGCCATTTTGGACCCAGTACATCTCATCACTGAGTGGGTCTTAGCTTCTTGGGGCTCAGGAGCTTACCTTAAATCTGCTCCCATCATCCTGAATAAAGTAGTAATCCACTGCACTGACTAAGCGTTTGTCTTCATCTAAAATCTCAGTCTACAAAAGAATCAGTCAACACGGGCACCAAGTTATCCTCCACGCAGTATAAGAACCCTCTTGCCCCTACTCTCTGGGAAACTGAGCACAGAAACGAAATCTTTCTCCACCCCCACATAAACATTCCCCATTCACAAGAATCACATCGCAACATCTTCCAAGCGAGGATTTCTCTCCCTCTCTCCCTCATTCTTAGAAACCTGTTATAGGTTCACGGGGACCCCGCTCAGCTCCGTCTTCCCAGCAGCCTCTTTACAGCCCAGTGATGCAGAAGAAAGGACAGCCAGGGACAATCCCACCTCCACCCGCACCACCCACTCTTCAAAGGCCTAAGCCACAGGGAGGGTGCAGCTGCCAGGGGCTTACAGGGTGCATGTTGACCAGCCAGCCTGTCTTCTCGCCGGGCTCCTTGAGCCTCTCAAATCCAAACCGCGAATCCATCTTATCCGTCCACTGACTGCGCTCCAGGCGCTTAAGAGCCGAGACAGAGGAAGAGGGGCCATCATCCCTGAATGAAAGGAGGAGGGAAATCCTGTCTTCACTGAACATCACTCTATCCATTCCCGCAACCCCAGTGCACCCAGTGTAAGCGTTTTGGATGCAACACAGTAGACGTATCCCTGAAAAACCTCGAATTTGGCAAAACTGTTCATTAAAGTAACAGAAGTCATGGGAAACATGACTGGAGCAGGCGCCTCAAAACCTGTTCCACTCTGTAACCAGAACGCTAATAAAAATGACCATCGTGGCTAGATGCCGCTGCCTTACGGGACAGTAAAAATGTACAGACGCGCCTGGGTGGCTCGATCAGCTCAGTGCCCCGCTCTTGATTTTGGCTCAGGTCATGATCTCAGGGTCGTGAGACTGAGCCTCGCATCGGGCTCCATGCTGGGCGTGGAGCCTGCTTAAGATTCTCTCTCCTGGGGCGCCTGGGTGGCGCAGTCGTTAAGCGTCTGCCTTCGGCTCAGCGCGTGATCCCGGCGTTTTGGGATCGAGCCCCACGTCAGGCTCCTCTGCTGGGAGCCTGCTTCTTCCTCTCCCACTCCCCCTGCTTGTGTTCCCTCTCTCGCTGGCTGTCTATCTCTGTCAAATAAATAAATAAAATCAAGATTCTCTCTCCTCCTTCTGCCCTTTTCCTGGGCATTTATCCCAGAGGAAGGAAAACTCACATTCATATGAAAACTCGAGTGTGTGAACATTCATACCACTTTATTCATTATAGCCAAAAGGTGGAAACAACGGAGACATTACTTAACGGGTAAATAACTAACCTATGTTATATTCATCCCACAGAATACCTTCCATCAATAAGGTGGAAGAAACTTACTGATTCACGCAATAACTTGGATGGATCTCAAGGGAATTATGCCGAGTGAAAAAAGCCAACCCCCCAAAATTACACACTTAAAATCCGACTTAAGTAGAGTTCTTGAAATAAAATTAGAAGTGGAGAACAGATCGGTGGCTGCTGTGGATGAGGAAAGGGGAGGAATGAAGGTGGCTGTGGCTACGCAAGTAGCATGAGGGACCCTGGGGACATACTGTGGTGCGGTCACAAACACAAAATGTGCACAGAACTAAATACATCACGGAGTGTCCACGCATTGCATGAACATCAATTTCCTGGTTTTGACCTAGTGTTCTAGTAACTAAGATGTTACCCCTGGGAGACACCGGCTTATGGGTATGTGGGATCTGTGTAATTTCATTTCATTTATTACATTTCATTTATTTTATTTATTTTATTTGATCCCGGGAGCGGCCCCGCGCGCGCACCGTCCAGTCCCCGCACGATCCGGGGAGCGGCCCCGCGCGCGCACACCGTCCAGTCCCCGCACGATCCGGGGAGCGGCCCCGCGCGCGCACACCGTCCAGTCCCCGCAGATCCGGAGGGCGGCCGCGCGCACACCGTCCAGACCCCGCACGATCCCAGGGAGCGGCCCCCCAGCGCGCACACCGTCCAGTCCCCGCAGGCCCCGGGAGCGCCCCGCGCGCACACCGTCCAGTCCCGCACGATCCTGGGAGCGACCCGCGCGCGCACACCGTCCAGTCCCCGCACGATCCCGGGAGCGGCCCCGCGCGCGCACACCGTCCAGACCCCGCACGATCCCGGGAGCGGCCCCGCGCGCGCACACCGTCCAGTCCCCCGCACGATCCCGGGAGCGGCCCCGCGCGCGCACACCGTCCAGTCCCCCGCACGGCCCCGGGAGCGGCCCCGCGCGCGCACACCGTCCAGTCCCCGCACGGCCCCGGGAGCGGCCCCGCGCGCGCACACCGTCCAGTCCCCGCACGGCCCCGGGAGCGGCCCCGCGCGCGCACACCGTCCAGTCCCCCGCACGGCCCCGGGAGCGGCCCCGCTCGAGCCTGGAGGGAGGCGAGGCAAGGAGCGCGCGCCGTGATCGCGGCAGGGCGGTTCTCCCGCCCCCTCCCCGGTCTGCAGGCACTGAGAGCCGGCGCCATCTGCTCCGCCGCCGAGTCGCCGACCGCGCTTCCACGGAGCCGCCGGTCCTCAATGAGCGGAAACCAGAGCGAGCGCAGGAGGACCGCGGCGCTCGGAGGCGGCCTGCAGAGGACGCCCGCGGCTGCGCGCCAGGAGCTCCGCACAAGGCAGGCCCGCCCGCCGCCCGCCCGGGAGCCCCGGCGCCCCTCACCGGCTGGCCTCGCCGTCCGGGCCCGGCTCCGCGCGCCGCCGCCCGGTGTTCCTCAGCACCATCGCGCCGCGCCCGGGCCGCCGCCGCTCTCCCGGAGAAATTTGGCGCGCTCCCCGCAACTCTCGCGAGAGAGCGGAAGCGCCGCCGCCCAATCCGGAGGCTCGCCGCGCCCCGCCGCCCCGCCGAGCGCCTATCGCCGCGGGCGCCCGAGGGGAGGTGGCCGGATAGGGACTCGGGGAAAAGTGTGCGGACGCGCGCGCCGCGCACGGCGGGGTCTGTCCCGGGCCGCGCTGCGGGCCGCGGCGGGGCGGGAAATGTGAGGCCGTCCCCGCGCCGGGGCGGGCGTGAGGCGGGGTCGGGGCCGGGGCCGCGGCGGTGCGGGGAAGGCGATGGCGCCGGCGGCGTCGAAGCTGCGGGCCGGGGCCGGTGTCGGGGCGCTCCCGCAGCGGGCGCTCGCCCAGTACCTGCGCCTCCTGCGGCTCTACCCGGTGCTCACCAAGGCGGCCACCAGGTCGGCGCGGAGCGGCCGCGGAGGGGTCGGGCCGGGCGGGGATTTGCGTGCGAAGGGCGCGATGCGGCGGGTCAGAGGACCCCCCCTCCCAAAAGCCTTGCACTAGCCGCAGAGCCCAGCGTAGGCGGGTCGTGTATTCGGTTCTGACAGCTCATTGCCAGGGAGCCAGCCAAAGGAATGCACCAAACCAGGGGTCAGACCCCCTGCCCTGGAGGTCCTCTCCCGAAGGTGCGTGGGACCAGACCAGAGGTCCACCTCCGGCCCACCTCCCCTTGGGGCCGGCGCCGGACGGCTCGCAGGCACCTGCGCTCGCTCCGAGGTGTTCAGGGCGGAGCCTCGAGCGGCCTGGGCGGGGTGGCAGCGGTTGGCATACCTTGTCTTAGCTCTGCATTTGGGGGAAAGGTGACAAAAGCCCACTCCCCCGGTCTGCTGCTCCGTTGCACCTTTTGAATTGGGGTTCTAAACTTTTTATGAGACACCGTTCTCCCTCGTTAGCTTTAATTAGTTAATTTTATAAGCTCATCCCCTCGTATTAAAGCGGCCTTTCATAAATGGGTACAGCATGCTGCCGGGGTGTCAAGCACCAGCAGCAAGTCAGATAGGTCGGTAAGGTCCCTACCCTCAGTGGACTTTATTCTAGTGAGAAACTAGACAAAAAGCAAGATAAATAGGGTCAGGGAGGTTGTATCTGACATTGGTGACATTGGAACAGAGGCCTGAAGGAGGGGAACAGGCCATGCTAGAAGGGAAAGCAAAAGCTCTCTAGGCAGAGCACCCAGTGCAAAGGTCTTGAGGGAAAAGCAAGCTAACAGTGGAGCAGTGGAAAGGTCTGTGTTGCTGCAGAAAATGGACAGTGAGGAAGGGAGCAGTTGAGAAGGAGGGAGCCAACGATCAGATCAAGAAGGTCCTTATCAGCCAGAGAAAGAATTTTGGATTTTTTAGCACACAGAGCTTATCAGAGTGTAACTATCGACCAAAAATTGGAGCAGCTGGGCCCATCTCCACCTTTCTACTGAATTTATATTGCCGAAATTGTAGGTTTAGATGCAGTTGTAAGAAATAATACAGGGAGATCCCTTGTCACTTTGCCCAGTCTCCCCCACTGGTAACATTTTGTAACACTGTAGTGCAGTACCACACCCAGGACACTGGCACGGGTGCAGTCCACAGGTCAGGGGTGTGTGTGGGTGGGTGTGCGTGGGCGAAGTTCTACCATCTCCACCTTTTGATGCGGGAACCTTACAGCGGGGCTGCTTTAGCAAGCACTCATCGCTCCCATCCCACCCTGCTCTCAGCACCGCCGTGCTGATTACATACAGGAACGGCCACCCTCCTGCTTCTTGCTCCTGTTCTCTGATTACATCTCTGTCCACAGTGGCATTTTGTCAGCACTTGGGAACTTCCTGGCCCAGCTGATTGAGAAGAAGCGGGAAAAAGAAAACTGCTCTCAAAAGCTAGATGTCAGTGGGCCTCTCAGATATGCCATTTATGGGTGAGTTCCATCAAGGGGCTGGTTTACCCAGTAGCAGACTAGTTCCAACAAAGCTACGGTATCAAGACCAAGTTTCTGAAATAACTAATTTGGAGAAATAATTTTTAAAAATCATTGACATAATCATGGGAAAAAATCAGTATGGTGGATAATGTGAACTTGTTTTATGGTTTTCATTTGGAATTGCTTGGGTGGGGGTGGCCGTCTTCCCTTGGCTGAGAGATCTGAGGGCAGGTAACTCACCTAAACCTAAGTTAGACTTCAAGACACAAAGACCATGAAGGAGGAAAAACAGACTCAAACATGGCCAGTTGTTTCTGTTATTTTCCTAGTGTCAACATCCAGAAAATAAATACTTAGGTATCCTGAAAAGTGTCCGGTTTCTGAACCACTTTTGGAATTGCAAAGACCACAGAGATTCAGGAGTTTACCAATTAAATCCACCCGAGATCTCTGGCCAACGATAGCGTTTGTAGAGATGGATTATTTTGAAGTCTTCTGCAACAAGAGTCATTTTTTCAATTTAAAATTCACAAATAGCGCTTTGTATTTGTAAGTATGTTGGCTGCAGTCATCACAACGTTTCCATAATGTAGTTAAAGCCATAATCACTCTGGAGAGGGAATGTGTCAGAATCCCCTGGGAGGCATTACTCACTTGCTGGTCTCCACCTTCCAGACTTCTGTTCCCTCTCAAGGCCCCTGGCTGGCTGAGTCCGTGGAGCATGCAACTCTTAATCTCGGGGTCGTGAGTTCAAGCCCCGGGTTGAGTGGAGAGATCACTAAAAAAAGAATAAAGTTAAGACTCTCTTCCCTCTCACTAAGGACCCCTGCTCTAGACCACTTAACCTGTGGCAGGATAGGAAGCAACAGCTGAGAGCCACTTATGTAAGGACTTCCAGTGTCAAAAACTGGAAGACCCCTGGGCCCCTGCCCATCTTTTTATTGCTGAATTTTACAGAGTAAAACTTTGTTTAGTCTCGTACATGAAGTGGCTGGGTTCACTTCTGTCCCAAGCATTCTACACTTGGGAACGCATAGTGGCCGTACAGACAGGCCAGGACACAGCGCCAGGTTTCACTCTTGCTAACTGCCCAAGAGGGTTTGGTAAGAAGCTCTGACACCAGGGATGCATCCACTTATTTACCCATGAGCACCTTCTCTGAGCCAGGCCATGTCCTAGGCACTGTGGACACAGCAGTGAATAGACAGGCACAGTCCTGTCTTGTGACGTTTGCCTCCGTTGGGCAAACAGGGCACCATATGACTAAACAAGTGAGATCATGGCATGCAGGGACACGTGCTATGAAGACAACGAAACAGGACCTGGAACAGAGAGTGGCTGGGACAGCGGTGGGTTCACTGTCCAGAACAATCATGAACAAAGTCTCCCAGATGACAATGTTGAAAAGGAGCTGGCCATATGGAAATTGATGGGAGATCCAAGGCAGGTCTCTCAGAGACAGAAAAAGAATGCTCGAAGCAGATTCAAAGAAAGCCTGTTTTCTAGTGTGGTCAGTGATGGGAGACTGCAGGGAGGCAGGGTTTGGGACATGGGGTTTGGGGGTGAAGCTGGACCCAAGAAGGGCACATCCAGAGAATGGCAGCCCTGCTCACCCCCACTGTGGGGCCTCAGGTTCTTCTTCACAGGGCCACTGAGTCACTTCTTCTACCTCTTCATGGAGCACTGGATTCCTTCCGAGGTTCCCTGGGCTGGGGTCAAGAGGCTCCTCCTGGACCGCCTCCTTTTTGCACCGGCCTTCCTGTTGTTGTTCTTCCTCATCATGAACTTCCTGGAGGTTGGTCTCTGCCATAGCTCTTTGTCTGGCACAGCGATTCTTAACCTGGCATCTGTGGGTGGAAATCAGAGGGTCTGTGAGCTTTTCAGTACACTCAGATTGAAGTTCCTCCCTGTCCTTTATGAACGTCAGACGCAAAGCACGGTTGTATTGGTAGTACCTCTTGGTCCACAGTAGGAAGTCACAAATATCTTGATACCACACGTCCTTTGTTACAGAGGGTATCTTTTATGTGCCATGACTCCTTCTGCCTGCTTTCAAGTCTTGACACTGAATGTCAGTAAGGAAGCACGTTTGCTCATCTATCGTAAGATTCTTCCCTTGAATACTTGAAAGGTGTATTTCAGTATAGTTGGTTCCGGTAATCCTATATATTTTATTTTATACAAACAGGATTCTGAGAAGGGGGGGTCCATGGAATTCACGAAACAGAAGTTCCACACCCCCGATTGTATTGCAGAACCCTGTACTAACTCGAGGCCTGAACAGTGCTCTGAAGAGGTGAACATGTCAGCATAGATTTAAAACATCACAACCCACCACATGAGAGGTGTGTTCACGCGGAGTCACCAGGCATGCCTGTTGTGCCCAGCAGTCCCTTCCCAGCTCACTAGCACCTCACCCCCTCCCCAGCTCTCCACCCACTGTGTGCCCAAAATGTGTCATGTTCTGCCCTGAAAGTAATTGTTCCAACCAGTCAGCAGGTAAAGCCTTCTCCTTCAGGTTTTATGTTGAAGCAGCATCTTGAGTTCTTGTTCCTGAGCAGAACACCCCTTGTGGTCTAAGTGTTCCTGGGGGTAAGCGGGAAAGATGCTTCAACTTAACTGGTTAGTAGTAAGTCCCTGGTAGTAAAAAGAGATGTTGGGCAAGCCCTTAGGAAATCTGAGGTAGGAGGAAGCAAAGGGCACCCACATCCCTTTTACCCTTCTAAATATGAAAGGAATATATCTTCATTAAAAGACGAAACACCTGATTGCATATGTCATATGTGACCAAAGTGTGTAAAGTACCCAACACATAAATGACATATGTGGGACCACAGTCTACCACACACACTATAGATGCTTCTGCATCTGCACTTAAATTTTTTTTAATTTGAATATAGCCGACACACAATGTCATGTTAGTTTCAGGTCGACATCGCAGTGATTCAGCCTCTCTCCGCTATGCTCACGGCAAGTGTCACCACACAACTCCACTTACAGCATCACGGACTCTCTTCCCTACGCTGTGCCAACATCCAGCATTTTCTGATCGTAGGTAGCACGCTCGGACCGCACGGTATCCCACCATAAGCCGGGCCCTTTTGTTCCTCCTGCGGTGCTACGGAATAGTACAAACGGCTGACGTTTATTGAGCACTTGGTCTAAGCTCTGCATTGTGTCCTTTGTGTCCTTTGAGCTGCAAGTCAACCCCATTTTTGAGGAAGCTCAGGCCCACGGCTTACGTTCCCATAACTTGCGGGCCTGTGAGTTGGGTCAGACCCAGGCTCTGTGACCCCGAGCGCCCAAGCCTCGCGGCCTTGTCCCGTGTGTGAGGTTTGTTTCCCCATGCTCTGGACAACCATGGTGGTATTTTTCTTTTAAATATGCCGTTTGATACATAAAAACAATGTATATGTAGTTCTGAGGTTGAACATCTTTTCATGTGCTTACTGTATTGTATGAACCGCTTATTTTCTCTCAGTGTTTGTTTTCTTCCCACTGATTGTATATTGATATATATTAAGGACATCAATCCTTTGCCAAATAGAGACAGCAGATTTTCCCCCATTTTCCAGGTTTTTGTCTTTTAACTGCAGATAAAGGTAAACATTTGAAGTTATTATATAAATAAAGTTTATTTATAGTGCATTTCTCCACACAGGAGTTTTAAAAAGTTATGTCATTCTTTTCCTTTGTGGCCTGCCTGCCTTCAAGATACTGGGAGCATTCTCCTTTCCTTTTTCTTTTGTGATTTTATTATGTACATTTTGACAAACACAAAGAGAAATATTCTGTATTTTCCTCTAGTATTCTTATTTTTTTATTTGTATGTGGGACACATACTTTTGTCTTCTTTTCACTTAAATAGCAAATTGTCTTATTACCATGTATTGAATAATCCCCTGTACTTTGAAATGTCCACTTTATCATGCTCTCATTCCCATATGTGCAGGCCATTACCTGGACTCTCGGATCTTTTGCTGGATTCTATTAACTTCCATTGTATGTCTGTTCTTTTTTAGCTTTTAATGATCATCACTTCATAGTATTTTTTAAAATCTTTAGTGATTTAGGCCTCCCCTTGCTATTCTTTTTCAAGACAGCTGTTCTTACGCATTTATCCTCTCAGATGACATTTAGAATTAATTTATTGGGGTTCATTTTTTGTAAAACTTCAAGTTTTGCTTGAAAAATGAATCAATTTTGGAGATTATTTTGGGAAGAATTGACAGCCGAGGCATAAATCGCAGTTCTGGTGCTCGTGGCCAGCAGCATGAGTCCCACCGTTGAGTCAGCTCCGTACAGAGTGATGAAGGGCCATGAGGGCCATGGGCACAGTGGACGCAAGTGGGCTGCCTCACTGTTGATTTCCCAACCGGGTGGCTGACTCCTTATAACTGCAGCGCTCACTGGGCACACGGTGTCCTGTCTACATACACATGGAACAAAAGCCACAGTTTGAAAAACCATCATGTTAGGGTTTGGGCCCTCCAGATCTTGGCACCCCAGCTTCAGTTCTGAGGGCAGTGGCAATTGCTCACCATCCACGCTCCCCTCCTTTCCAGGGGAGAGACACAGCTGCTGTCGCTGTCCAGATAAGAAGAAGCTTCTGGCCGGCACTGCGCATGAACTGGCAAGTCTGGACCCCAGCGCAGTTTGTCAACATCAACTACGTCCCTTTGCAGGTGAGGGCCAGCTAGCACCACGCAGAACCAGAGGGGGCCTCATCTTCCACCAGCCTTGTTTTAGCTTGGAATGATTGGTGGTTTTCTCTCTGCCTGTAGCAGTTTTGGATTTGGACAGATGAAGGAGGTGTCCACACCGCATCCACTGGTCCCAGAAATGTTTCTGAAAAGCCCCCAGTCCAGGAACAACTTGGCTTTTCCAGGGGTGCAGTATTGCCAGTGCCTGGCCTCACGGAGGTGCCAAGCAGTGCCAGTGCCTAGCGGGATGTGCAGGGGAGGAAAGGGCAGCCTTTCCTGCAGTGACATCAGAGCACACCTGAGCAGCAGGCAGAGGATGGGACGTGGGGTGGGGCAGCCCTTGGGGTGCCATGCACATGGGGTTCAGCACTTCTAGGCACCAGGGGGGTCACAGTATGAGGTGGGCTGCTGATACTGCCCCACGCACCCCCACCTCCTGCTCTGAGCAAGGTGGGAGCCTGGAGGGGCTCTAAGCTGCAGGAAGAGCTCACCAGGGCAAGGCAGAGGGGCCCTGCCATTGTGCACTGCCTTTCCACACCAAGAACAGCTCACGTGTGTCCAGCCCCAAGACCATATCCAAGACGAGATATGCTAGAGGGGCTTGGCACATCTGTATGCTCATGGCCTGGGTTTATTACAGCCTGGAAGCAAGGATATACACCGGGATCCTAGGAATCCATGCAGGCTTCCTGTGCCCCCTCCCTCCCATGAGGGTCTCACAGAGCAAGCTCTCACCCGCCACCAAAACGCAGCAGCATGTAGGCCATGTTTCTGCCCAGGGAAGCCCTGTAAAGATGCAGCACCAGGGTTTTTTGGGAGGGCTGGTCATGTAGGCACCCTCTGCCTGGCACATACCAGAATTCCAGACTCCCAGGAGAGCAAGTGCTCAGCATGAACCATGTTATTTTAGCAAGCAGTCCAGTTCTAGGGAGTCATTCTTATCAGTTGGGGAAAGGTGGGAACCCTCAGGAACTCTAAGTACCCAGGCCCCAAGCAAGGGCTAGCCTCTCAAACAGGCCTTTCCAAGGACCGCAACCTTAAGCTTCTCTTGCACACCATTTAAGTAACCTTGTTTTCACCCCTGCTCTAGAGAGGAGAGACCTGGGGCAGAACTCCCTTGAGCAGCAGCTCCACTGAAGGATGGGAAGAGGGAGGGAGGTGCAGGCTGGGTGGTCACACACACACACCAAGGAGTAGCAGAAAACCAGGAGAAGGCAGTGACACACAACCACAGATATTGCAGGGTTAAAGGAAAATGAGAATCAGCTTCATTGGTTTTAACAATCATCTTATCGGTGACCTTCCCAAGAGCAATTTCAGTGTCTCCATGAGGGCTAAAGCCAAACTGCTGTGAATTGAGCAGTGGATGAAGCAGAAATCATGTCTGCAAAATTCTCTTAAGAAGTTTGTGAGAAGGTGGGGAGAAATGATGGCAGAGGGCTTTGAAGGTAGGAGAGGCCATATGCTACCCTAAAGAGGGGCGCATGGGATTTGGGCATAAGCAGAGAGGTACTTTAGCCAGAGGCCCCTCTTTACGAAGACAGGAGAGAGGTGCCTGTTCACTGGGGACTCCCATCTACAGGAGGGCAGAGGGCAGGGCAGAGGGCAGGGCAGGGCCAGACTGAGGGGAGAGGAAGTAGGATGGGTATCTTGAGGGAAGTAAAGATAGGGTAAACTTGTAGAGAATGACAGAGCTGACTGGAGACCCTCATGTGCAGGGGCATAGGGCCCCAGGGAAGCAGGGACGATGGAGGTTGTCCAGGGAGTACAACTAAGGAATAAGAGGGGAATGCAACAAAGGCTTTGGGCCATGGATCCTGAAGTATATAGAAAAGGAAATAAAGACACGGAAAGACAGAATGGCTGAGGATGTGAAGGGATCTATGGATGGGAGAGTGGGAGAGCCTGGAAAATGGGACCCTTCTGGGCAGCGTCAGACAGAAAGCTGGGAGGCCGCGATTAGTTTCCATTTTAGGTGGTTGCAGGTGAGTTAAGGGGCAGTGGCGTTTATTAAACAAATATTTACTGAGCACCTACTGTATGCCCCACTGCTCTAAACTCTAGGGAGACGGTGACTAACAAGATAGAACAGACTGCTACTTGCATGGAGCTTGTATGTCAGGGAGACTCACTGACTAAAGGTAACTTCAGGTGGGGGTACATCCGTCAGATCATCGAAGCAGGGTCATGGCCTGGGCTGCTGGGGTATCTCCGACGGGCTGGGTGAAGCCACCACGTGATGTCCAGTCCTGGGGTGAGAAGCTGAGCCAGGAGCTAGTGCTCGGTGAAGGAAGCTACGGACAGTCCGTCTGTCTTCCCTACTGGCCTGTAACATCGCTAGGCGCAGACTGTCCTGCTCTCCCCTCTAGCACCGCGCTTTGCATGAAGTAAAGGCTCAGTGAACACAGTCGTGGGTGGATGGACTGACCAGTGAATGAGCTGTCCTGGGGGACTGGTGACCGGTAAATAGTCAGGGCCTCACTGCGGCCTGTGTTCTCTTGGCAGTTCCGAGTGCTTTTTGCCAACCTGGTCTCTCTGTTCTGGTACATCTACCTGGCCTCTCTGGGGAAGTGAAGGTGACCTGAAGCGGATGCAGACACACTGCCCGTGTGGGTCTAGGGACCCACCAGCCTAGGGTGAGGGAGCAGAAACAACCTAGTCAGGACTTCATCTGACTCCAGATCATGTGACTGAAGATGGAGAAACAAATCTTTTAACGTAAGAATTTTGTGTTTTAAAAGGGCAGAAACTATCTTCAGTGATGCTGACTCTAGAACAGTAGTGTTGACTTCACTTGTCACCTTGAATTGAATTACGGTAACAATAAACTATAATGTAGCTTTTTCTGTGGTGATTTTAATTTTTCAGAACAATTGTGTCACTTTGGTGGAAATGGGTGGCCAGAGGGCTGCCCTCAGATTTTTTTTTTTTCACTTAAAAAAAAACTGTGATAAAATCTGTAATACCAGTGCTTGCCTACATGGAGCCATTGGAGAGGGGCCCTTCTAGAGCAGGACTTCACCCTGACATTTGGAGGCCCTGTGAGAAGTGCATGCCACCCTTTCAGTTGACTTTGCTCTGCTCTCTTATTCCTCTTTTGTTAACTGTCCTCCTCACCTTTTCTCACTCTCAGTATCCCATTCTTGATGGATACAATACCCTTGGATCTTAATTTTATATTTTTAAATTTTTTTATGTCCCATATGCTTTTTCTGTTTCCTCAGGATTCATGGGGGTTTCTTCCCCCGTTTGTTTTGCTGTTTTTTCCTATCAGGATTTCCCCCAAAAGTCTGCTGATTGTACATCAGTCTTTAAGAGTCAGAGCCACTCAGGCAGTACCCTCACTGTGGGCTGACCAAGCAGGGACCCAGTTTTGTTGGAGATCACCCATTTTCAGTAACTGAGCCTTTTCTCCCAGACAGACCAGTTTCCCCAGAGAGGAATTCTTTAATTTCTCGCCCAGGGGAAGGGTTGTGGTTAGAGTGGAGCATTGTTTAAATCCAGTGGCCAACATTGTGGCTAACTGGAGGAAAAGGGTGAGAGGTCCTGTTAGTATGTGAGCTTCATATAATCTCAGCTGTACTACTGCATCCTAGTCTCAGCTATCTGGTGTTCTCAAATCCGAGTCCTTCTGGTTTAAATCCTCTGGAATGAATGTCTTCTGTCGTGATGGAGGTGAGGTATTCACCTAAAGATACAGGTGATGGAGGGGGTGTGAGGACAGCCTCTTATACGTTTTTCATTCAGTCCTCCCTTGTTCAACCCCATGCCCTTCTTCAGAAGTGGAGCTACTGCCTGTAACTCCCAGATTTTTCCAGACTCTCTGGACTAACTGAGCTTGCTTCTTGGCTTCCTGCAATACTGGCAACTGATGTTCCATCTTTTCAGGTCAAAAATAATCTGATTTCCAGCTTCCAAAATTTTGTCAACTGATCTTTTTGTTTTGTTTCTTCTTATAGACTTCTCTTTTTTTTTTTTTTTTAACCTTTTATGGGGCACCTGGGTGGCTCAGTCAGTTAAACGTCTAAGTCTTGATTTCAGCTCAGGTCTTGATCTCAGGGTCGTGAGTTCAAGCCCGTGTTAAGCTCCACGCTGGGTGTGGAGCCTGCTTAAAAAAATCTTTTTACTATCATTTTAGTAAGCAACCTTCTGGAAGAAGCAGGTGTAAATGTACGGGTTCAAGACAACATGTTTAGGGACGCCTGGGTGGCGCAGTCGTTAAGCGTCTGCCTTCGGCTCAGGGCGTGATCCCGGCGTTCTGGGATCGAGCCCCACATCAGGCTCCTCCGCTATGAGCCTGCTTCTTCCTCTCCCACTCCCCCTGCTTGTGTTCCCTCTCTCGCTGGCTGTCTCTGTCAAATAAATAAATAAAATCTTAAAAAAAAAGAAAAAAAAAGACAACATGTTTAAACAGATATCTGAGTATTTCTGTAGAACGGATTGATTCTCCAAAATCCAGAGAGATTTTTAAAAATGTCAGTCAGATCATGTCAACTTCTAACTTAAAAACCTACAAAGATGACCCAGCATTTCCATTTCTGGGTACCTACCCCCCAAAACTAAAAGGGACTTAAAGAAATATTTGCACACCAAATTCATAGCATTATTCACAGTAACCAAAAGGTGGAAGCAACCCAAGTGTCCACTGATGGATGAATGGATAAACAAAATGTGTTATATCCATAAAGAGGAATATTATTCAGCTTTAAAAAGGAAATTCTGACATATGGTACAACATGGATGAACCTTGAGGACACTATGCTAAATGAAATAAGCTAGTCCCAAAAGGACAAATACTGTGTGACTCTACTTACATGAGGTCCCTAGAATTGTCCAGTTCATACAGACAGAAAAGGGAATGGTGGGTGCCAGAGGCTGGGGGAGGCAGATAGGTGGTCAGTGTTTAATAGGGACAGAGTGTCACTCTGGGAAGATGAGAAAGTTCTGGAGATGGATGGTGGTGGTGGTGGTCGCACAACAGTGTGAATGTACTTAATGTCACAGAACTATATGCTTAAAACTGGTTAAGATTGGGGCACCTGGGTGGCTCAGTCAGTGAAGTGTCTGCTTTCGGCTCAGGTCATGATCCCAGGGTCCTGGGATCGAGCCTCGCGTGGGGCTCTGTGCTCACCGGGGAGCCTGTCTCTCCTTCTCCCTCTGCCTGCTGCTCCCCGTTTGTGCTGTCAAATAAATAAATAAAATCTTTAAAAAACACAACAACAATAACAACAACAAATTGGTTAAGATAGTGGGGTAGCACCTGGCTGACTCAGTCAGTAGAATGTGGGACCCTTCAACTCAGGGTTTTAAGTTCGAGCCCCACCGTGGGTGTAGGGATTACTTAAAAATAAAAAATTTTAAAAAACAAAGCATAACTGCTTAAGTTAGTAAATTCTGTTATATATATTTTACCACAGTAAAAACAAACTCAGCAGAGGTTTCCCAGTTCACTTAAAACTAGAATCTTAACTTCTATCTGCAAGGCTCTCTCTTCCACCTACCAGCTCCTTGCAGCCTCAAGGCTGGGACTCCTTCCAGTGCCCTCCAAGGAGTGGTCCCACCCCCCCCCACCCCATCCATGGTCTCACACACGCGTGCACACACACACCCCCCGCAGCAGGGTTACCCACAAGCACACACACAAGCTCCCCCCACCCAGTGGCATGGTTACAAACACACAAGTGGTGTGGTCACACCCACACACCCCATGACCCCATCTCTCCCACACACACATGCCCCATGACCCTGTGTCTCACACACACACACACACACACACACACACACACACGTCCCACAGCCCCACCTCTATCAAACACACACACACACATGCCCCGAGGCCCTGTCTCTCACACACACACGTACCCCGGCCCCTTCTCAATCTCACTCACACACACACACACGCACACACACACGGCCCCCGGCCCTGCGTCTCTCTCACACACACACAAACACGCACATCCCGCGGCCCCGTCTCTCTCTCACACACACACGCACATCCCGCGGCCCCGACACACACACACACGCACACACACACGTCCCACAACCCCACCTCTCTCACACACGCACACACACGTCCCGCAGCCCCCTCTCTCACACACACACACGTGTCCCGCAGCCCCATCTCTCTCTCTCACACACACACGCACACACACGTGTCCCGCAGCCCCATCTCTCTCTCTCACACACACACACACACACACGTCCCGTAGCCCCCTCTCTCACGCACACACACACGTCCCACAACCCCTCTCTCACACACGCACACACGTGTCCCGCAGCCCCGTCTCTCTCACACACGCACACACACACGTCCCACAACCCCTCTCTCACACACGCACACACGTGTCCCGCAGCCCCGTCTCTCTCACACACGCACACACACACGTCCCACAACCCCTCTCTCACACACGCACACACGTGTCCCGCAGCCCCCTCTCTCTCACACACGCACACACACACGTCCCACAACCCCTCTCTCACACACGCACACACGTGTCCCGCAGCCCCGTCTCCCTCTCACACACACATGCACACACACACGTCCCACAACCCCACCTCTCTCACACACACACACACACACGTCCCACAACCCCACCTCTCACACACACACGCACACACACACGTGTCCCGCAGCCCCGTCTCTCTCACACACGCACACACACACGTCCCACAACCCCACCTCTATCACACACACACACAGCCCGCCGACCCAGCCGCTGGCTCAGATGCTCCGTTGCGGCTGGAAGGCGGCTCCACACGGGCAGCGCTGGGCGGACGGGTGGCGCCGCGCGAACGCTCGCTGCTCGAAGGCAGGACTAATTTGCACCGGGGCCTTCCGCAAAGGATCCCGGAATGGGTCTCAGAACCTTCGCCCACCACCCCTCCTCCCCTTCGTTCCCGGAAACTGTCTGCGCCCGGCCAGGGTGTCCCCACCCTGCGGCCCGTCGGCCCCGGGGGCGGGACTTCCGTCCCCGCGCTGTCCGCCGGCCGGAAGCGGACACCTGCGGAATCGTGTCCCTAGCGGCGCGCCGTCCACCTGTGAGCGCCTGCGCGGGGCCGGCGCGGGACGGGCGGGCATGGCGTTTCGACAGGCGCTGCAGCTGGCGGCGTGCGGCCTGGCCGGAGGCTCGGCCGCCGTGCTCTTCTCGGCCGTGGCGGTGGGGAAGCCCCGCGCGGGCGGGGACGCGGAGCCCCGCGTGGTCGAGGCGCCGGCGTGGGCGGGGGCCGCGCGCCCCGGGCCGGGAGTCTGGGACCCCAACTGGGACAGGTGCGGGGCCCGCGGGTGGCGTCGGGTGCGCCCACTGTCGGGCGGTGGGGACCCTCCCGGGCCCCTGCCGTTCCTTTCGGTCCGATGTGGTCGGTTCTGCAGAGGGGCAGGCGGGGCAGGCTCGCGGGCGGATTCTCTTGCGGATGTGGCCGCGAGGCTGGCTGCGATCGGGGGCGCCCTCGACCCCTCTTCCCAGCCCCGGCCGCCTCGCCTGTCCCCGAGGGTCGTTTGGAGGAAGGAGGACAGTGGTGCCTGC
>NW_024425897.1:29856452-29991452 GCF_017311325.1 Ursus maritimus
TCCCACAACCCCTCTCTCACACACGCACACACGTGTCCCGCAGCCCCGTCTCCCTCTCACACACACATGCACACACACACGTCCCACAACCCCACCTCTCTCACACACACACACACACACGTCCCACAACCCCACCTCTCACACACACACGCACACACACACGTGTCCCGCAGCCCCGTCTCTCTCACACACGCACACACACACGTCCCACAACCCCACCTCTATCACACACACACACAGCCCGCCGACCCAGCCGCTGGCTCAGATGCTCCGTTGCGGCTGGAAGGCGGCTCCACACGGGCAGCGCTGGGCGGACGGGTGGCGCCGCGCGAACGCTCGCTGCTCGAAGGCAGGACTAATTTGCACCGGGGCCTTCCGCAAAGGATCCCGGAATGGGTCTCAGAACCTTCGCCCACCACCCCTCCTCCCCTTCGTTCCCGGAAACTGTCTGCGCCCGGCCAGGGTGTCCCCACCCTGCGGCCCGTCGGCCCCGGGGGCGGGACTTCCGTCCCCGCGCTGTCCGCCGGCCGGAAGCGGACACCTGCGGAATCGTGTCCCTAGCGGCGCGCCGTCCACCTGTGAGCGCCTGCGCGGGGCCGGCGCGGGACGGGCGGGCATGGCGTTTCGACAGGCGCTGCAGCTGGCGGCGTGCGGCCTGGCCGGAGGCTCGGCCGCCGTGCTCTTCTCGGCCGTGGCGGTGGGGAAGCCCCGCGCGGGCGGGGACGCGGAGCCCCGCGTGGTCGAGGCGCCGGCGTGGGCGGGGGCCGCGCGCCCCGGGCCGGGAGTCTGGGACCCCAACTGGGACAGGTGCGGGGCCCGCGGGTGGCGTCGGGTGCGCCCACTGTCGGGCGGTGGGGACCCTCCCGGGCCCCTGCCGTTCCTTTCGGTCCGATGTGGTCGGTTCTGCAGAGGGGCAGGCGGGGCAGGCTCGCGGGCGGATTCTCTTGCGGATGTGGCCGCGAGGCTGGCTGCGATCGGGGGCGCCCTCGACCCCTCTTCCCAGCCCCGGCCGCCTCGCCTGTCCCCGAGGGTCGTTTGGAGGAAGGAGGACAGTGGTGCCTGCGACAGGCTGGCGCGCGGGGCAGTCCGAGGTGGTCGCTTTCCGGCCTGGACGCAGGGTCGGACCTGTCTGTAGGCTGTCAGCCTGGTTTCCCTCGCTCAGCTCGGGAGCGCTCGGATTGGATGATGGCCTACTGACCCCATCTTTGCCTAACAGCTGAGAGAAGGGTGGATGTGGGGCCGGAGGATGACGGCCCGGTCCTTAAAGGGAGCTCTTTGCAGGGAAGATGTGCAAGGACATGGCCAGACATCTTGAATAGGAACGGGAGCCTCCAGGTCTTGGGTCAGTGCGTGGCCACAAGCCACATGTGCTTACTGAGCCCTTGAGAAGTGGCACCTGCGATCAGGAAACACTTTTTAGTGTTATTTGTGTTCGTGAATTTAAATTTAAAAACCAAAGCGGTGCAGATTTTTAAATATTGTTTATGTGTTGCAGTGATAGTATTGTTGATAGGTTGGATTAAATAAAGTGAATTTTTGAAATTTCACCTGTTCCTTTCTAGTTTTTCAGTGTGCTTCTTGGAAATTTTGAAGTTCATGTGTTGCTGGTGTCGTGTTTCTATTGGACAGCACTGCTCTGGAGTTTGGGAGTGGCCCTTGTGGGATGGTTTACCAGGTCCCAGCTCCTCCTTCCTGCTTTAGTCTGGATGAGGGACACAGACCTAGTATTTACTGGCAGCCTAGTTGTAGCAGGAACTTCATAGGTATTCTTTGCTTTTTGTTTTTGTTTTTTAAGATTTTATTTATTTGACAGAGCGAGAGAGCACAAGCAGGGGGAACAGTAGAGAGGCAGGGAGAAGCAGGCTCGCCCTGAGCAGGGAGCCCGATGCGGGGCTCAATCCCAGGACCCTGGGATCATGACCTGAGCCAAAGGCAGACAGTTAACCAACTGAGCCACCCAGGCGCCCAGTATTCTTTGTTTTGAAGCTTTAATTTAAAAAAACAAAACAAAAAAAACCAAAACTTAGTTTTAGATTTACAGAAAAATTGGAAAGATAAGAGTTCTCATATACTCCACCCCTGATTTACTCTACTCCTAACATCTTGTAACGCTAGTGTGGTTTATTCGTCACAGTCAGTGAACTAATATCTGTATGTTATTACTGACATTCATGCTTTTTTGAGATTTCCTCAGCTATTGTCTGTTGTCTCTTCTAGGATCCCACACAACAATTAGTCATGTGTCCTCAGGCTTCTCTTGGGTGTGACGGTTTCCTTGTTTTGATGACCTTGACTGTTTTGAGGAGTGGAAATCAGGAGTTTTATAGTATGCCCCTCAGTTGGGATTTGTCTGTTTTTCTCATGATTTGATCAGGGTCATACTCTCTTTTTCAAACGTCAGTACAGTCTTCTGAATTTCTTAGTTTTTTTTTTAAGGAGACAGATTCACTGTGAGATGAAAGGACTTACTTGAAGCAGCGCTGGACTCTAGCTTTATTGGTTGCAGCTGACACACTGTATTTGCTCACCAAGTCTAGGCTTACGAAGGGGGAGGCTGTCTGTGCTGGAAAGTTCCAGAGCCTCATGTGGTGAAACGTCCAGCGTTTTCCTGGAGAACCTCATCCAGTCTGGGCTTCCTGTGTCTATGCCTGTAGTGCCCAGATGTCTTCTCTGGCCCAGCCCTGAGCTCCAGTGCTGCATCTCAGCCTGTTTGTATTAGGGCACCCCAGGTTCACCCAGCAAGACCCCTCAGTTGCCACTGCTTCCCTCAAAACTTATTCTGCCACCACTTTGTCCCTGCTGAGGACACTCTTCCTAGCTCTGCCCATACCACAGACTGTTGGCTTTTATTAATTTCAGTTCTGGGAGCCACCAGACATGTCTGTCTTAAGATTTGGCTGTTTCTCGGCATTGTTGCTGCTGGTGCCCCCCACCCCCACCGCCCCCTCAGCTCCTGCTCGACCTTCCAGGAGTGCCATCCGGTAGACTCTTCATGATAATGGGAATGTTCTCTTCCTTGCTGTCCAGTGTGATCGCCACTATCCCATGTGCTGCTGACCATTTCAAATGTGCTTAGTGTGACCGGGGAAATGGAGTAATATTTTTGTTTAATTTTCATTATTTTGAATTTAAGTAGCCACATGGCCAGTGGCTAACATTGGACAGCACAGTTGCAGGCTCTGCATCAGTGAGGCCACACTGGCCTTGTGGGCACCCCAGCTGCCCCTTCCTGTTACCTGGTTTCGTTTTCTGCACATCACTCATCACCTGGCTGTTTTACTCAGTCTCCTCACTAGAACACAAGCTGCATGAGGGCTTCGCTTGTCTGTGTCGTTCACCGTCTGATCCCCCAGAACAGGCCTGGCACTCAGCTCTGTGCAGTAAATGAGATGTCCTCTGAGAGGGTGGGCTCTCAAGGGCCAGCGGCAGAGAACAGAGTGTGAAGGGCATTATCTTGTCCCTGCGCTTTCCCAAGATGGAATTACTGTCTTGTCAGAAATACTCAAGGCTGACTTGTGAGCAGGGACCACAAGGACACACTCTCATATTTCAACATTAGGCGAGAACCACTGTCCCTGGTCAACCTGCGGAAGAGGAACCTGGACTCTGGAGAAGAAGAACTGGCGTCCAGGCTGGACCACTGCAAAGCCAAGGCCACGCGACACATCTTCCTCATCAGGCACTCCCAGTACCATGTGGATGCCTCCCTGGAAAAGGACCGCACTCTGACACCCCTGGGTACGTGCTGGGGCTCAAGCCCCAACTGACACCCATCCCGGTGGCGCTGGGCCCCTTTGGACCTGTGTCCTTGGCCTAGATTTGAGAATTGTCATTAACAGTGATCATCAGCCTGACAGGAGACAGGCACTGAAAACATCCTCAACTTTACCACACGCTGGAGCTCGCAGGCGATCAGAGCCAGAGCCCAGCAGAGGTGTTCTGCACTCACGCTCTGCAAGTGGCGTACCGTGTGCCCCATTTGCTGCAGATCCTTCTGTTCAGCACTTGCAGATCTGTTTACAGTCGGCTTCGTAATGGTAAACAGATGAGACTAAGCGATAGCGGCTCTGACCTCCCCCCGGCAGAAGTGCTGCTTATCGCGGAGTCTTGCCGCCACGCGCGGTGCTGCTGACCGTGCCCGTCCACTGTGGCCTCTGTGCCCGCGTGCAGGCCTATCTCTAGAAGAAATTCCTAGGAGAGGAAGCACAGGTGGTCTGAGATAGAGTTTAAATTTGTAAAAATTTCTTTGTTGGACAGGATATGACCCATTTGTGCACGTACTAAAAAAATTCAGATGGTATAAAGGGTTTTGCAGCCTGTTCTCCAGCCTGCTGTGTGCCCCCTGCCGCCCTGGGTTCGGAGTGCACGCGTGAGCAGTGACGCCACATCCAAGGTGCTACCGTGTGCAGCTGAAACGGACTTGCTGAGGGCATTTTCGACTAGATACTAAGATAATATATTTGAGAAAAAGCATTTGTGTCTGCACGCAGTCCGTACTTAGTAGTGCTGAGGCCGTTGGGTCTTTACGTGTTGACACCTCTGATGACTGCACAACTGGCAGGTCAGTGGCACGCTGCAACTCAGTCTTTGGACAGAATTGAATAAAAGTGGCATGAGGGACCCAGAAACAGTAACAGGACCCTACCCAGACTTCAGCGATCCTCAACCTTGTTCATTGTTTTTAACATTTCTTCTGTATGGGGCTGAAGGTAACTGCATTATCTCATTGACTTTACCTGTTGAATGCCTGGCCTCCCAGTTAGGCCCAAGCCCCAGGAGGGCCTGCCCACCTTGTCCCCCAGCCCCAATGGTACTCGATAAGGACTGGAGTATTTGTAAAGTAAACAAAAGAGGAACTCCAGCAACATGTAATTCTCCGGTGTTTTTCACCTTCAAGGTCGTGAACAGGCTGAACTAACTGGGCTCCGACTTGCAAGCTTGGGGTTGAAGTTTAATAAAATTGTCCATTCGTCCATGACCCGTGCGATAGAAACCACTGATATCATCAGCAAACACCTGCCAGGTGAGTGCCCGGCATCCCCAGGTCCCTGGGCAGCAGGATTGAGAACAGCAGAGGGCCCTGGGCAGCTTCTCCTCAAGGGGCAGCAACTGAGTCACTGCTTCTCCCGCAGGTGTTTGCAAGGTCAGCACAGACCTGCTGAGAGAAGGTGCCCCCATCGAGCCCGACCCACCCGTGTCCCACTGGAAGCCAGAGGCTGTGGTAAAACCCCCCACTCCCCCGGGGAGTGTCCCCCACTGCACCCCCCGTTGCCCCACTCTCCCCATACCCCTCCACCCGTGGCCTGCACGCTGCCTCCATACTTAAGGTTCCTTGCCCTGCCCCCAGCAGTATTACGAAGATGGAGCCCGGATCGAGGCCGCCTTCCGGAACTACATCCACCGGGCAGACGCCAAGCAGCAGGAGGACAGTTACGAGATCTTCATCTGCCACGCCAACGTCATCCGCTACATCGTGTGCCGGTGAGGGGGACGGGGCTCCCTGGCCCACTTTCTCTCCCGCCCGCCTGTGCGGCTCATCTCTGCGGGAGGCCCCGTCAGCCTTCTGGTTGATGATGCATTTTTGGCGGCAACAGCCCAGATGCAGTCCCGGCGCGGGTTGGGGTCCCGAAGTCAGTGGCACGTTCTGGGTGATGCTCACGTGGTCACTTGGTTACGGCACCGTGTGCTGGACTTCGCACACGGTACAGTCGTGTTCCTCTCGGTGACTGGTCGCCGGGTCCCGCTACAGCAGAGACTGTGGTGCTGCTTGCCTGATGGTGATTGTGCGTTTCCCTCATTCTGTCCTCATTTGTTAATTGAAATTCTTCTGTAAGAGCTCAGTCTTAACTCTTTGTTCATTTATCTATAGGGTTGTGGACTCACGGAGCTGTATTTGGCGCTGTGGGTCATAACCCATCCCCGTGCTGGTCACTTCGCTGCTCTGGCTGTTGGGCGTCCGGAAGGAGGCTCCTGTGTCCTCTGGACGCGCCTCACTCCCCGGACTAGAGCAGCTTCCAGAGCTGCCATGAGTGACACCTGCCCTGAGTTGCAGCCATGGGCCAGCGGGCCCTGGAGGCAGTTAAGCCCGCTGGGTACTTACGTATTTGACCAAAGTTCACTTAGTAGAAACTTTGAAATAGCTGGAACCCCAGCCACCCTCTGCATCCATTAGAAAGTGTGTGTCAGGCATTTTAACAGCTGAGGGATTTCCTCTTCTTGTGTGATGTGTCTGGCAGTGGTAGGACAGGACACAGCCCACCGGCTGGCCTGTGGCACTGTCCAAATCCAAGCTCAGCGTGCCTGCTCACCGTGCTTGACCCTTGGGCCTGTCGTCAGGGCTGGGGCCCAGGGGGGTGGGGGGACATTTCCCCTCCAATGTCCCATGCACAGCCTCTCGTGAGAAGTCCAGGACAGGAGGCACGGGGCTCCAGGCCAGGTGGAGTGCTGCTGGGGAAGAGGGGCGGGCCTCAGACAGGGCTCCCAACCTCCAAACTAAAGTGCTCCCGGAAGGCCATCTCAGAGCTCCTGTGCTCAGCACGTACCGTTCCCTGTTGCCTGCTCTGCGCATCTCGCGTGTGGAAACGCCACGTTAGACCACACCCTGGGACAGGCTGACCTAAGCAGCCACTAGAAGTGACCCCAATGCTGAACACACCAGAAGTATTTAGGGACTTGGAGTAGAGGTGACCTGTGTGGCATAAAGGGCTGGAAGGAGCTGGAAGCATCCCCATCACGATATGCGAGGGCAGTCTGGAAATTGTGGGGGGGACACGGAGAAGACTTTAAAGAGCAGCATGAGGGTAGTTGTTCCTGAGGCTGCAGGGTGAGCTGCGGGGACGCCCCTCGTCCATGTGGACATTTAGGGCACAAAGGACGTCAGATGGCTTGGGGAGGCCATGATGATACTGGGCTTTTCAGCAAATAATGCACCTAGAAGTGTGTCTGAGAGCAAGGAAAGGCTCTGGGGTTGTGGATTACACCACCCCGTTGCAGGGGGAGAGTGGCCAGGAGCGGGCCCGTTGCACTGTCTGGCTGCCGCTGCCCCCTTTCGGTTACACTGTTAGCTCAGTCGCGTGCACTTGCAGGAAGCCATGGATTTCTGACTCCCATGCACATCTTGAGTTGCGTCGATCCCCTGACCCAAAGAGGGGCTGGGCCGTCACCGTGCCCCTTATTTGATTTGATGGAATGGCATCAGCCCAGCAGCTCCTTTCTGAGAAAACCCCTGCTTGAAAACAGGAGGGACAGACTTAACCTATATGGGTCCCAGCCTCAAGAAAGTCTGCCCCGAGACCTTACCTGGGGTTGGGGGCTGTTAGCGTTGCCCTGACCCCAGCCCGTTTTGGTGACAGAGCCCCCTGTTTTAGCATGTTCCTTCTCCTTCCAGGGCGTTGCAGTTCCCTCCAGAAGGCTGGCTCCGCCTGTCTCTCAACAATGGCAGCATCACCCACCTGGTGGTCCGGCCAGACGGCCGAGTGGCACTCAGGACCCTCGGGGACACAGGGTTCATGCCTCCGGACAAGATCTCCCGCTCCTGAGGGCTGCCCGGAGGACCCGCTCTCCTCAGTCCCCCTGTGGCTTCTGTGGGTGCTGCCAAGGACACGGCTCCTTCCCTGTCTTCCCTCCACAGGCTGCACTGCGGTTACGCTGCTCTTCTCCAGGACAGTGAAAAAGTACGAAGAATATCTAAAGTATCTAAAATGTGGAATTTCCGTCTGTACTTCTGGCCCAGGATGGAAAAGGGAATTGTTCTGAGCAGATTGGCCTATTTCTGTCTTGGGGTTTTCTGCCTCGTCCCCCAGGACGAGGCCTCTCATGCCGTCTGCGGGGACCACGACTAACCCGCACGGGTGTCTTTGGTTATGTCCACAGTTGGCCACACGAGCCCCTCGAGGCTCCGAGGAGGAGGGGCTGCCAGCGCTTCCATTCAGAACTTCTTGTCATACATCCTTCTCCTTTCTTAAGACCGTTTTATCACTTAAATATTTGTCAACTCAAGATTCTCATCATCTGGGTTCCTGCTTTGATAACCAGTTTCTCAGGCCAGAATCCTGCACGTCTGACGTTGTTGGGTCTGAACTCACCTACGTGGTCGGGCCTTTCCCAGCAGGCAGCCACGCCTCAGCCGGGAGGGAGGTGGCTGGATGGTGATGGGACAGCAGGGTGTCCTGTTTCAATAAAATACTCGGCAGTTAAATGTTTGCCTCTGGCTGTTAATCCTTTATGCTTACGGATTAAACTATTTAGATGTGATGTGTCCATCCCAAATATCCTGTTAACTTAGGAGAAACTACAATTTCTATGACGCAGTTATGAACATTTTCTGCAATCTGTGCAAGTAATTGGGACATTTGATGCATTTCTCTGTAACTTTGGAAATAACTGCAAAATAAAAATTTTATTTTACTGATTTTTCAAAGTACTGATTGTGAATGTTTTTAAGAGAACAGGAACCTGGGCAGTGTGGCAGGCAGCAGCCCCAGACCTGCAGTTGCGGAAAGTGCTTTCCCACAGTATTGTGTGTTCTCAGGGTTGACGGCTTCGCCAGCTGTCTGCCCACTTGGGGCCGAGGCCGGGACCCAGGACAGCGAGCTAGATAAATGGTTTTCCACAGGCATCCACCACGCACCACTTTCTAGACAGTTTTGAAAGTAAGCCAGGGGCTATGCCAACTTCTCAAAGCACAGAAGTAGCAGGTAACACACCTCTGACCCCAGGAGTGAAGGAGGCATGGGAGAGCAGGGGCCACACAGGCCTCAGGTCCCACCCTGAGCCTGAGCCCTGGACCTTCGGACCCACACGCCTGAAGGTGGAGGTGGCAGGTCCCCTTCCCTCTTCCCTCAAGGGGTTTGCAAGCTGCCTCACTCTACCGTCTTCAGATCTCCTTTTTCTTCAGATTTTTTTTTTTTTTTTTTTGGAGAGAACACGAGTGGGGTGAGGGGCAGAGGAAGAAGCAGACTCCCCGCTGAGCAGGGAGCTTAACTGCAGGACTTAATTCCAGGACCCTGGGATCATCATCTGAGCCAGAGGTAGACGCTTCACCCACTGAGCCCCCCAGGCGCCCCTTCAGATCTGCCTTTATGGTGGCATTTCACTTGAACTTTGAGAAGCAGGGCAGCATTTTGGGAACCGAAAACGAGCCCACGTGGGGGGATGCAGCCGAGAAGCAAGAGGTGGGTGTTGACATGGGGTCACAGGAGCCCCTGATGGAAACTTCTCTGCAGTGAGACAGATGACTGCAGACTTCTGAGACGTCAGCAACAGTATCCTAAGTTAGGATACCCATGTTAACATGAGGGCACCTGAACTGACATCAGTGGGAAGACGGCAGCTGGCTCCTCTTGTGCTGTGCTGTTTATTCCAGAATATTTTCTTCTGAGACCGTCAGGAAAGGATCATAAGCGCAATCTGTAAATCAGAAAATCCTTACGGGTTTTGTGCACAAATGCAAAACGTCAGCGTAAGACAAGAAAAGTGCGTGCCTTGATGAGCCCCGTGGGCAGACCCCGCTCTGGCGACAGGGCAGTGAGTGATGACATCTGAAGCCACAGTCTGTCAAGGCAGTAATCCCACAGACCGCCGTTCCCTCTGAAAGCTGTGATGTTGCTGGAAACATCCCAGAATTACTCAAGAGATCTGTCTGTGGTCCTTGCTGTTCAGGAGGAAGGTCTTCAGAAAGATGTGCCTGCCCGTTGACCCGTGAGCTCGCCACAGCCTCCCATCCTTGGTGTGGATTCCGCTCACCTGTCCCGTCCCAGAGGCTGCTCCAAGGACATGGCCTTGAGATGGTGATGTGGGGCTGAGCCAGGTAGGGCTTCTATATAAATTCTTCAGACTGGGAGGCTGGATACAGGGATCTATTCATTTTGCCACCCAAGACGAGCCTCGTGCGAAAGTTCTTCTGCGGATTACACCTGCCACCTCCAACACTGGAGTGGCCTGACCCTTTATTTGGTCTCTCCCCGCCCTCTGCATACGGGCACCAGGTTCAGCTCTCACCGGGAGGCTCCCAAGATGGCTGCAAAACAACACTTGCCCCACGGGGTGGGCACTCATTCTACAACACCTTGGCGGTGACTGTCCCCAGGCAACGACCATGGGACTTCCCTGTGTCCCCCGTGGCTGGCACCACAGCACCACCCCACTGTGGCAGAGGGGTCCCCATCACCTCTTCTGAACTGAAGAAGTTACACGCCAGTTGTTAACGTCACAAGAAAAGTTTCTCGTTTCCAAGGCAATTATGAATTGTGCTAGCTTAACTGAAAGTTCAAGTTTTTCACAACCACGTTAGGAACGAAAGGGCCCAAAAAGCAGCAAATTCACCACTATCAGGTTAACATATTGTTTCATTACACTACTACTAAAGATTTTACTAAAAACGGCATTTTGCCTAGGCGCCCATGACAGCAGTCCTTCTGAAAGCTTAGAATTATTACCACATGGTTTTAATAATAATTTATTTCATTAAGTATCTTAAAATAGAAAGCAAAATCACCTTAAGACACATGATAATGCATTCACTGCGGCCAGGGCCACCTTATAAAAAGAAATGGAGAAATAGGCAAAGATAACCTAAACCTTCAGAAAACAAGAACTAAAGTCTCCAAAATTTGGACAGAAACACTTTTAATTTCCATCTGAATATTTACAACAACATACAGAAGAGGATTTTACAGAAAACAGATCATCGCTGTGAATGTACTATCTGTATTCTATTTCTTAAGAACAAAGATGCCTTTTATAAATGCCACTGGCTTTTAGAATAGACTGTATTTTTCTGTGTTATATCTAGATTGTTACACAAGTGAAAATGCCGTGTGTAACTACCTTTTAAATTTTAAAATCCAAATCTTGATTCCAATATTCCTGACCTGTCTCTTGTTAGCACACGAAAGAAATAAGCTTTTTTTTTTAAACACAAGTTCCAATTCAGAATTTTTATAAACAACAAAAATCTCACACCTACTTAGTATCACTGTATATTCGCAAAAAGCAAGTTTCAGGAAAATAAAAAATGATTTACAAAAGGCACTGAATTTAGCAAAACTTGGTAGAGCTTTCCATTTTGGATCAAACACTGGAAATGTTCACGGAACACCACCAGTGTGTGAGCAGTCACGTACCCCGCAGAGAAGTCAGCCCTCAACCCAGGTGTGTAATTCTGGGTATCAGTCACGGCAGTGGTTCTAAGGAGACCCCCATGCTCCAGGCAGACGCCCCCCAGCAGGTCACGGCCAAGGGGAAGCTAAAATAAATGCAGTAAGGTAACTGACCAGGACCCAAAAATAACCCTCTAGTTGCCGTACTAAATCGCGACCCTCTCCTATAAAGGAAATCCACCAGCAGTGATCTGGAAATACGCAATAAACTTCAAAACCGGAGAGCTTACAGATCATTTTATTGGCACAACCCCGGAACCAAACGAAGTAACTGCAGTGCAGGCTCCTACGGCTGCTGGTCTGCCACGTGCTGGGACCACTCCCAGAGCTCCCACAGACCAGAGGATTTAGTCCCAGAGAAAAGCTAGTTTTATCTTCTGGTTAAATGTTTGTAATGACTCAAGTCATCTTCCAGGTTCGTTTACTCCCAGACATCCATCTCATCAATTGGTCTAAGCCAAGGGACCGACCGGCACAACAAAGATTTTCTATCAGGAACTAACGTCAGAGACCCTTCCCGGAACAGGAAGACGGCACGAAGCTCATCTTTTCTGCAGGCCTGGAGCTGACGCGAGAGCAGGTACCGGCAGCCCCAGCTCCAGCGTTCACCCGCGTTTCTCACACACAGATTGGGAATGGTGTCCTATGCTTGGGAATGACACACTGACGTCCACGTCGTTACACACTGACAATTGTCAGAAAGTCTGTAACTGGACTTGCTTCCATCAACTTCTCCCAAAACACCAGAAAACTAAATTTTATACAAAACATTTGCATTTTCTAAAAATCTTTTACTCTCAAAATGAGGACTAATAAATTAATCAGAATATGTTCTTTTTGGTAGAATTTTAGCAATAAACACACTAGCCTTCCTCCTTTAAAAACGAAGACGACGACGAGGCGCCCTACAAGGCTGTGAGCTGGGCCAGCCGCGCCATTCTGCGGATGTGGCCCCCGCTTGCGGGGCTATAGCGCCCAGGGCTGCCCAGGCCCGGGGAGTGGGGTGTGGGCCCGGGCTTCCCGGGGCTTCTCCCTGGGCTGCAGCTGTGGGGACAACCAAGATCCGGCTGCTGAGACTCCGGCTTCCCTTTCAGCGCAGGACTTGGCCAACTGAGGAAACCGAGAAAGGTCTGTCAGCACCGCCGGTGATACGGACCCTGCACCCAAGCCCTGACGGACCACATGTTTCCAGAAGAGGTGCTGCGAACCTCAGAACCCACGATTTTCCACACGAGTCCCGTGTGGCCCTGACCAGGGTTCCCGGCTGCTTCCACCCTGCACCCCCACCTTGCCAGCAGCACCCCTTCTGCTTTCCACCCGACTGGACACCTCCCGTCTGGGCAGGGTCAGCCAGCCACGGCCATGTCAGGAGCTGCGTCAGCCCGGCTAACCTGTGTTCCAGGTGAACCACTGCATGAACACATGGCAATCGCAACCGGACCATCCGGACGCCAGCTACCAACGAGCCCTGTGTAAGACAGGTTATCCGCAGGCCACTGACCTCTGTCTGTCCGAGGGGGAGTAGCACAGGACGGCGCTCTTCCATCTGTGGACGGCTGGGTACTGCTGAGGGTCCACAACTGTACACTCCAGAGCTGCCAGAACATCCCGATCCAGTTTTGACGGCTCCTCTCTACGAGGCAGGGAAAAAGGAAAGAAAAAGCAGAAGTGCTCATGATTAAAAGCACTTCCCACACCACCACTCAGGAGCCCAGCACAGGAGCAGGAGGGCCGACAGAGGCATGGAGCTGCTGGTCCGTCTCTGCAACCGCACGTGTCAGCTGTCGGGGCCGCGATGCGGGCCGTGAGGGACAGAGGGCACGGTGGCAGACAGGACGCACTGTCCCACAGGGAATGTGGTGGACCCAATACCGAGTATCTCTACCTCCAGGGTCACTGACCAGAAGGCTGACCCAGAAGGCCCGTCCCCTGGGAGGCTAAGATTACCCCAAGATGGTCTTTTTTGCTAAAACACACTGAGTTCTTGATACAGTTCCAGTCCTTCTGGGGAGGACTACTTCCCCAGGGAGGAGCACAAGACATGGGGTTGAGCTGGAAAGGAGAAGACGTCTCCCAGCAACGTGGATGATCGCAACAGAGCACCAAGAGCTACCAACTCATGGAAGAGATGGGAGCCGGAAAAACACGGCCAACCAAGTTGTGGGTAGAGAGAAGGGTGAAGAACACCAGGGAGGTACCACGTGAGCACATGTCCACCCCCACGGCCGCCCACAGCATCAGGCACACGCCACATTCACTCCCATGGCCTCAGGCATGCGCACACGCCCCACTCATACCCAAAAAGGAAGAGCCTCTGGACAGGCTCCTTCGCAGCGGGGACCCCTGAGCGCTCTGAGGACAAGGAACCACAGCGCTGCTGAGCCTCTTGCACGGGAGCGTGGGGACCCAGACGTATTTTAGCCATTTCGGCCGACATTTCGCTTTCTGTCCTGGTTTGGTTATTTGTAACTGTGTCAGCAGCAGGCAGCTCTAACAAGTCACTCTCGACGGCATCCATTCTTGATGTCAAGCTCTTCTTGTCTCTAGTTTTCATGTTTTTATTTGGTGTCTTAGAAAAGTTACTTCCTAGATCTTGCAAATTCAGTTTATCAAACTCGACTGTCAAGCCTGAGACTGGCGAGAGGAGAGCCTCCCCCGCGCTCGGGGCCTCTGGCTTCTTCCTGCCCAGGGTTCGGCCGCCGCTCAGGGGACTACAGAACCCATTCTTGCTGCTGTGGGGCCTGGGCAGCGTGGCGGCTTCTATAAGGTTGGTCTCCTGCTCCAAGGGAAGGATGTCACACTTCGCATCCCCAAAAGCGCTAATTGTGGGCTGGGTGTTGTTTCGAGCTGTGTTCTGCCGATTTTTAATCTCTTCCAAGCTCAAGTCATCGTCTTCATCCAGAAACGCCCTCACAGAGATGGAATTGCTGCACTTACGAGCACGGCCTACCGGGGAGAGAGAGAGCAGCTCTTCAGAGGTGTGGGGGACATGGCCCACGAGGGATCACGCGGTACAGCGGCAAGTCCCCAGGACCAGCACCAAACCGCCCTCTCCTCCAGACCCACCTCCTCAGACTCCCAGACACAGGCCTGCGCTGCCCCTGAGGAAAAGCCAGGCCGGACCCTGCACACAGAAACAACAGCGTCCAGCACCCCACCTTCAGAGGCAGGAAAGTGAGAAGGAAGCCGCGGCCAAGGGCAGGCCCACATGGGATGTGACAGTGGCTGACACCTCCCATCCAACCTGCTAGGACAGCGGGGGCTGAGAACATGAGCGACAGGGGCCGTCAGCTCTTCACACGGACGCACTTCTCGGTCTGCGGCCACAGGACAGGGTCCGAGTCCCGAGAACCTACAGACGTCTGCGTGTCCTTACCAAAGGCAGAAGGGTTCTCCTGACGACAGGCCTCATTTTCTCCTGAGTCCTGTTGGGCCTTTTTGCCTGCTTCCTGGTGAGTGAGATATTCTTCTAGTTTTTGCAGACCCTCCTGGGAAGACAGATCAACAAAACAGCCCAGAAAGTCCCAGTATTCGACCCAGGGATACCCCAGCTCATGAGCCAGCTCCCTGCAAGAGTAAGTACAATCCATCAGTCGGAAAACAAAGTGTAAAAACCCAAACTCACAGAACTGACTACACAGAAAACAGCCACTTTACGCTGGAAGTGCCAAACAATGCCTGTAATCTTGGTTATGATTATTATTTTATTGTAAATCTGGGGCTAAAATAGTACTTTGCGTTTTCTCAAGTAGGACAAGACTAAGCCGTGTTTCTGTCATGGGCCGTCGCACTGAACGCACTAAAGTCCTGGCGAGAGAAGGGGGCTTCGACCGCTCCACTCGCACCAGAAGCTACAGGGGCAGCAGGTCAGACATGAAACCCCATGAACAGACCGGCCTTCTCATTTCCTTAAAACAACCGTATAAAGTTGGAGAGGATTCTGGTTTTGCTCAGGCACATAAAAATTTGGAAGTCCTTGTCAAGTTCAAGCTGTAAACCTGAAACTAGGTGTGTATTTTGAGAAAAAGTTCTAAAACAATTCAACGTAGCTTTATTTGATTACACTGTAATTTAGATTCTTGACTATGGAAAAAACACTTTTCAGGGACTTTTTACTGGTAGCTTCTAGCGACACCCGCCTCTTGTGTTTTATTTCCTGCTTTACTGCCAAGAAGACACCCACCGTCTGGCCCATGATACAAAACACTGCCACGCCCTGGACGCCCTGCCCATTGGTCTCTGCCTGGAGAGGGACCACTATGGCGGGCACGTGTGTGCCACGTTCGCCGGAATCAGATTGCAGTCAAAAGGCTTCACATCCCCCCACCCCAACCCCACAAACACTTTTCAGGAATGGTAATGTTGCAGCTGTAACTGGTTTCTGAACTCAACCAACATAAAAGCATGCAGCGTACAAAACGACATTGCCACTCAGCTCCTGTCCCTTCACACTAAGCCAGCCAGTACCTTCCCACCCTCTCGATGCCTCTTTCTGGATCCGTCTTCCTGACATTGTGAAAGAAGCCTGCTCTCTCTCGAGGTGGCGTTTTCCAGAGTCTGCGAAAATCTTCTGCCTGAGGAGAAAACGTACTGAGCTGTGCTCTGCACCCAAGTCACAGGAGCCAACAGCACCACAGAGCCGGCTGAGTGCCTCCCAGCATCCCTCTTCCTCCTCACGTACCTGGGCAACATGCCCTCCCGTGTGGTAGCTGGACCGACCTCAGGGCCACGTGATGACAGTGGCACGAAGGGGCTCTGGCAAGGCTCCACAGGGGAGCAGCCCTGCTCCTTTCCAGTGGCCCCGGCTGGGCTGTGAGGGTCAGAGCTGCCACACTGACGGCCTCAAGTCACTTTCCCATCACACAAGAGGAAAATGCAGGTTTACGTTTTTATGTCACCATATTAGAGTTTTGTTTTATGCAACCAAATCTAACCCTGACTGATAACACCTGTTTTTGGAGACACTTCCATAACAGCAAGTAACTAATTATTTAAAATTACTAACACTGGGGCGCCCGGGTGGCACAGTTCGTTAAGCATCTGACTCTTGGTTTTGGCTCAGATCATGGTCTCAGGGTTGTGGGATCGAGGCCTGTCTCAGGCCCCTCGTTCACTGGGGAGTCTGCTTGAGATTCTCACTCTCCCTCTACCCCTCCCCCTGTTCTCTTGCTCTCAAATAAATAAATCTTTAAAAAATAACTATTACTTTTAAATTCTGTTATGAACAGTAGATCTCATGTTAGGTGTTTTGTTTTTTTTTTTTTAGATTTTATTTTTAAGGGGCTCCTGGGTGGCTCAGTCATTAGGCGTCTGCCTTCGGCTCGGGGCGCGGTCCCGGGGTTCTGAGATCGAGCCCCGCATCAGGTTCCCTGCTCCGCATCAGGTTCCCTGCTCCGCTGGGAGCCTGCTTCTTCCTCTCCCACTCCCCCTGCTTGTGTTCCCTCTCTCGCTGGCTGTCTCTCTCTCTCTCTGGCAAATAAATAAATAAATAAAATAAAATAAAAATAGATTTTATTTTTAAATAATCTCCACACCCAACACAGGGCCCGAACTTACAAGCTCGAGATCAAGAGTCACACGTTCCACCAACCAAACCAGCCAGGCACCCCTTTAAAATCTTTAACAAGAAAGATGACACACAGCGTATGAAACACTTCAGCCCAGACGGTGACCTTCAGTTTGTACATCGAAGTTTCCTAGTGACAATACACATCCAGGAATGTGGGAATGGAGAGCCCAGCAAGACCGGCATGTGCCACGAGAAGGGCCACTGATATGGACAGAAGAACCAGGTGATGATGGCGGGTTAGCCCAGGTAAACTTCGCTTCTCTCAAGTGTGGGCGCACCACCACACCCACCCCGGCTGACCAGAGAGGAACAGGGTCAAGACACTCTTGTTTCTCCAGCAGACGTTCTCAAACCTCATCACCAACTCACTGGGATTCCACGAGTCCCGGTCTCAAGACCAAACACAAAGCAAGAGCTGGAGTACTCAGGACTTCTGGTGGGGACAGCCAGGAGCTGGTTCCAGAAGCTTCTACAGTAACTTACCTTGGACGGGCTCAGGGGCCCTGCAAAGGCTCGCAAGGTCAGCACAGGGTCTCTGGGGCCGCCTCCACCATGGCCGATGTGAGAGGTCTCGGTCGTCTGGTCTGAGGACCACAACTCCCCAATCACTGGAGACGATGTGTCCTCGGCTCTCAGGAGTGGCACGTAGTAGTGGCCTGGGAGGAGGAGACACCCCAGGTAAGGCACTTGCTTGGGCAGGCCCTCACCTCAGCGTCTGTGTCAGCCATCTGGTAAACAGCCCGAGAAATAGCAGGGGCTTTGCATGCGATCCAGTGATGAAAAGGCTGCAGAAGCTCTGGCACCGGAGGTTCTGGGTGAGAGGCCAGTTTTTGCCAGACTTGCTTAACTAGCCCCACATTCTTCCTCCGCTGGAAAAGTAAAAGGAAGGAAGGAAGGAGAGCAGCAAACACCCTTCTTTACCCCCAAGTACTAAACAGACTGAGAGGCAGGACCTGTGTGACCAAGATTAACATACGTGGGAGCCTGAGAACTGTTAAAGGAGAGATAGGCCGTGGGGCAGAAGGCAGCACACGGAAGGGCTGACAGGGAGCTACTGACAAGCCAACCAACCGCCAGACCAAAGAGCTCCTCCCACCCTCCGCTCTGCCAATGTGCAGGCAGGCTGTGCTTGGGGAGCAGGGACCAGAGGGACCTGCCATGTGCGATACCCGCAGGGATTACAGGGTGATGCCATGAACAACAGTCAAATGACAACTTGCCGTCTCCCAGACAAGTTCAAGGCACCAAAGGAGGGATTATATGACAACACGTGGCATGTGAGCTGGGGGTTCAGGAAGCAGATCACCCTGAGAAGGGCTGTCCGCCTGAGAGGGGAGCTTGCTCCCGCGATGTAAGGCCAGGCTTAGGCAGCCCAGGGCCTTCCCACTGGCAGTCCTCACACTCCAAGCGCCAGGCCCACCTTACCCTTTAAGTACTCTCTAATCTGCTCCTTCAGTTCCACAGACTTATTTCTGCTTCTTTCACAAATGACCTATTTAAAAAAAACACAGTATGTGAACAGTCTATATCTTAATGTGTCACATTTTATCATTAAAATAATTTTATAAAAGCAAGTTTTAAGATTAACAAAACAAGGATAGTGTCCTAATGCTGATAATTTCATGAAGCCCACAATCAAAATACATGTGTTGAACAGTACAATCTTTCTTCCAAAATGTTCTGTAAGAGCTGAAGGGGTCAGGACAAGAACAAACTCCGTGGGTGAATTTTATTGTCTTTCTTCGTGCTACCCTGCACGTTCTAGTTTTCTGCCAGGAAAGGCACTATCAGTCAGGGCAGACACAGGCAGAGACGCTTGTAATTTCCAGCTCCGTGTGCTCCGATGCTGGGGGCCTGTCTGTTGCGGCTGTTTGGCTGGATTAAAACAGAATTCCTATTTAGCACGCAACACAGTGTTTTATTCTTGCTACTGCAGGAGTCAACTTTCTTCCTTACAGAACTGTAGTGACAAGAACATCTTTGCTGGAATAAAAAAAGTCATCTTCAAATAAGAAAGGAGCCACAAAATTACCATCTCCTGCCAGCCTGTGAGAGAAACCAACTAAGGAGGTGAAACCCTGTAAGCAGTGCAACTCTTTTTTAAAACGTATAACTGACTGTGAGGAACAGCAAATGCTTTAAGAATACCAGTCACCAAATACCACTCTAGACTGAAGAAACAGGCACACCCAGGCACACAAAAAGTTGAGTCAGCTACGTGAAAAATAATGGTAATTTCTGAGTTGCAGAATGGTGAACTTTATCTTTTGTGTATTCTATGGTTTCCATAGCAAGTGCACTCTCTATGTAACCACAGCAACTACGCCAGGTCCTGGTCCAGGTCCGCAGGCCCACAGCTCCAACACCCAGGACAAATCACCCATCTGAGTTCTGGCCAGGTCCACTTCCCTCCCACCTCGCAGGCACAGACGTACCTCTGCCCTCTCTGAGCCACATTTTGCTCCACTGCCAATATCAATGCTGACAAGACTTGTATGGGTCAGCTGAGAATACCTGGGAGGGGCTCAGGACAGCGTCTGGTACATAATGAACTGAGCACATGTCAGCTGCTTTCAGCACCATGATCCTCACCACCATCACCAACACCATCATCCTCATCACTACCATCAACCTCACCACCACCCCTTCACCATCACCACCATTCTCACCATCACCATCCTCACCACCATCATCACCATCCTCACCATCACCACCACCAACACCATCACCACCATCACCACCACATCCTCCGTTCTCCAGTTTCCTGTCAACTGAGGTATGCACAGAGAGAACCTGATAAAAAAACCATGAGCTGCTGAGAAAAAATAATCACTGGATTCAGGAAAATAAAATCAGCAAACATGGGTGGTTCATTCCTCCTGAGTCTACAGATGTGTCTTCTTCACGGTGCATGTGACTTCACAGTAACTATGATCAAGACCATAATTTCACATATTTTCATGTCTAACACTACAGTAACAGCATTTTAATAAATACTTACATCTTCAGGTGTTTTATCATATTTATTCCTTGGGTTTTTTACAATCAAAGGGTGTGAAGAAAGTACATTGACCACATCTGCATTCCCAAACTTACAAGCAAAGTGCAACGGCGTGTCATAGCCCTGAGAAAGGTGCAGAGAAAGAATACTTCTTTATGTTTGTTTCATAAAAACACGTTTCATGTTTTAAAAAAAAAAGGTGAAATAAACAGATGGAGGCAACACCCAGAATAAAACAAAGTCTATGACCTTGGTCTGTACCCGAAGAAAACTCTCTCTAGTGGCTAATACCCAGTAAATGAAACTCTCCACTCCTGACCCCAAGATGCTTGTCAATGCTCTGACTTGCCCTCAGTGGCACCCCTCCCCAGATACCTTCGACTAAGGCCTAAAGATCAGTGGGCCTTAGGGTAACAGCATCCCAGAGCCCAAGAGCTACACAGCAAATCCCCTCTCGGTACCCTCACTTGAATGACCACCGGTTCAAATGCAGCACATGTAAAACAGAACCCACTCACAGCCACCAGAGCTAGAAACATGGCCGTGCAGTCCACCTATGATTACCAAGGATGGCGGATCCCAGCTCTGAAGTCCCTGGCAGGTCATCCCTGCCCTCTGTATGCCACACTGCCATCCCCTTGGTTTCTTGCCCAAGCTACCAAGACTCCTCATGGGCCTTGCTCCTGCACTCACACTGCCAGCTCGTCTGTCTCCCACTAGGTGACCCAACTGATCTTGTGTGAGCAAATACCCTCAAGGTAGCTCCCATCCCCTGCTCCACACCCTCTAGGACCATCTCACCATTTCATACAACTTCCCACGTGAACCTGGACAAGTCTGGACATTTGCCTACAGCAGCGTCTCTAACTGCATCCTGACCTTTTGTCCAGGTTGGCAAACCTTCTCAACTGACGGCCAGAAAGTAAACAGTGAGAATGAGCAATGCTGTGTTCCAATGAAGCTTTATTTATAAAAACAGGCTGTCCTTTGCTGATCTGCCCTAGTGCGTTCTCCGAATTAGGACTGTGATTCATGTTCTACCTGAGACAACTCCAGCTCTGTGGCCCAAGCTCTATTAATAGCCTGATCTCCCCTGCCGGCCTGCAGAGGTGGGAGAATGATGGATGGTCTTTGGAGATCAGGGGTCGATGTTTCCACTCATTCAGAGCATCCAACCTCAAAGGGACCTCAACACCTCTGCTTCCTTCTGGCCGCTCCTCTCCCTCACACCACATAACGTCCATACATTTGTATGGACGTCTAACCTGCTCCAAAATCTGCAAACTCGACCGCAGCCTCTCTCGTCGTTCCTGCCGGGAACTGCTGTCCCTGCACAGACAAAGGCTCTGGGTTCTCCCGACACTGCTGGCTGACCCAGCCCTGCTTCTCACCATGCTGGTCTCTGTTGTGCTCCTGTGCTTTCTCAATAATCCAAATATGTGTGGCCAACACTTAAACAGGCTCCTACTCTTAGTTATGGCCAAAGATGGCCTATAACATCTAATTTCAAGAATGTATTAAGTGTTCCCCGTGGACGTGCATATGCACATTTTCTGTGAATACTGCATAGACATTAAGAAAAGCTGTATTTTCTGTAGGGCACGCACTTCTCTGTTATATTTTTCAAGTCACACTTCCTGATTGTACTAATCAAGTCAGGAACCTTCTTTATTGACTCTGTTCACCCTTCGTTTTAACAGACATTGCTCTGATTTTGCTCCTTCTGTCTTATTTTATACTTACTGTTGCTTTCATATAATCATTGTTTAATCTTTTATTTCCTTCTATAATTGTGCTAGCATGGCCAAATTTATCTTTATTCCCCCTTTTCTCTCTTGTTAATTTAGAAGTTATCCTTGCTTTGCAATTCTGGAGTTCAGTGTGTCACATTCGACACGTGTCATGAAAGAGTAAGCCACGCCCCACTCCAACAAGCTTCTGTTACTCCCTTTCCTGCCAACCACAAGTTTTCAAACTCCTAGGCTTGCTCAGAGCTTACAATTCTTGGCTCTAGGCTATCACTGGGTTCTGCCTTCTATAAATATGTAAAATTCTTCTGTTTTAAGAATTCTTATGTAAGCCTATGCACCATTAAAAACCAACCCTTTGAAATGTCAAACTCCGCAGGAAATATTCCTGATATTAAGTGGGGGAAAAAAATGATAATACATAGAATCTTAGAATAAAAGGCACCAAAACCCTTTTACTTTCTTCTCTCTTTAGATTTTGACATTGGCTCCTCCTCCCATCAAAGCCCAGCTCAGGCCGCTTTGGAAAAAGGCCCGGAGGGACCCGTCCTTGCACACAGCTGGGACTCAGGGGCACCGTGCGTGGTGCGGCAGAACGCTCGGGTGTGAGTGGATCCCGTCATCCACCCCTTTCTAAGCTAGCTGAGCTCAATGAACGTGCGTCTCCTCTCCACGAGCAGTGGGATGCAGACCCAAATCTCGTGTGGCGCTGGCCAGCCCCGTCCCGAGGCGCACTCACCACTCTGTCAGGGGTGTTCAGGTACAGGTCAACGATGTAACAGATGCGCTGCCGCAGCATGCTCGCGTCATCGTCTGGGTACATGAGCCGCATAAACTCAGGGTTTTCCAGAGTCTCCAGAGTCAGCTGGCAGATAGAAGCTTGATTCTCTCTGGCAGCAACATGCATAACGTTGTACCTACACCCTTCCTGAAAGAAAACTGCAGATTCTGAGCTCCACTTTTGTCAACCACAGTCTCTTGATGCTAATAATACTGGAAGCAGGCTTACCTGCACGATGGTTGGATTGTCCCCGGAACCAATCAGATACCGGGGGTTACTCCAGGTGAGATCAGAAAAGGTCTCTTCCTCTCCCTTCTCCACAGCTTTTCGAAGTTTGGCAGTGAGATCTTGAGTACGGGGGGTTTTATAACTGTTTGCTCGTTCTCTGTTTATCGTTTCTGACTCAGATGGGTATAAGCCGTCTGTCATTAAGAGACAGAATTTAAGAACACTTCACAAACATGTTCTCATCACCCACCCACTGTGTGCTACACTGAGGGCAACAAAAATCTCTCCCACAGAAGCTTACAACCTAGTTGGGAGTAACAAGTAAGAATCAATTAGCATGAACAGCAGAAGGGCGTATGTCCTAGCCAACAACGTGGCACAAACATCCCTACGGCGTGAGTCCAAGAACAAAAGGACCTGACTGGACTCAGGCTGTGGAAGGCTGTGTGAGGAGGGATAAGGGCACACCAGCAGCAACCACACAAGAACTTCCAAGCACACAGAGCGTTTCCATTAAGGCAGAGTGAGCCAAAAGTGATTTTGTTGTTTAATCACAACCACCTAGAATGTCTGAAAGCAATCTCTAGAGGAGTATTTTCACAAACTGCAAACTGTTCAAAACCACTCTGGTTCCCCTCTAAGCAGCACCTGTGTAAGGCCGAGTAAGGAAACAGAGGAAAGCAGGCAGATGGGGCTTTTGATGGAAGGCCTTATGTCCACAAGGAAAAGGTGCCTTTCCCGGGAGCCCCAGCCGGCCTGGGAAACTGGACGACCGTGAGCGCCTAGAGGGGACAAGATGGAGGCTAGGCAGAAGTTAGAGGCTGCTGGGGTTGTGCACCGTGCCGACTGAAAAGACCTCTCACGAGACCCTGGTTTGGAGCCAGAGCGGGTATGGTCAGGTCTCTGACTGGACAGGGCCTGCAGGGGAGCTCAACTTTGCAGGGTTGTCTGGATCAAAGCAGGTGGCACAGCCCCAGAAGCAGGTGTAGCTTCAGGCGGGAAGCAGACAAGTCTCAGCATCTAACAAAGCCCCTGAGTCCCAGGGGCAGCAGGGAGCAAGGGAAACAAAGGGAGGAGAATACAAGGGCCCCTCAGCTGCTTCTCCCTTGGCCTTGTCAGCTTCAAGGCCTGGAGCAGATGCCCGGCCCACTCAGTGTCCCACTGCCTCTCTCCTCAGGGTCATTCCCAGACCAGGTGACTGACCCATTCTCCACGCCCGGGCCTTAGCTCTCTACTTCCCAGCAGACTTGCCTTCTCTCAAGGAGAAAACCAATTACAATACATGGGGAAGAGAGCGCAAACCCCTGGGCCCCACCTGACAGTAACACCAAGAAGTGAGCCCCTATAACATTACCTTTCAGTCCACCACTGCTGAAGAGCGGTGCTATTTTCACAGGAGAAAGTGGTAAAGAGGCTTTGCTTGGAGAAGGGAAATAATCACAAATTCCTCTGGCAAATTTCTCAGCATCTTCTCTACTTGAAAAAGCTTTAAATCGAGATCCTTTGATCATTTTGACAGCCTGCAATGCTTCCTTTTTGTCTTCATAAACATGAATCTTTTCTGCATGGGAAAAGTAACAGGAAAATTAGACAGGAGTAACCAGAGTCACTGTCACTTCACACCTTTAGTTCATACCTGAAGACCATGGGTTTCTTTTTTCTTTCTTTTTTTTTTTAAGATTTTATTTATTTATTTATTTATTTGAAAGAGAGAGAGAGCACAAGCAGGCAGAGCAGCAGGCAGAGGGAGAAGGAGAAGCAAGCTCCCCGCCAAGCAGGGAGCCCAATGCGGGGCTCGATCCCAGGACCCCGGGATCATGACCTGAGCCGAAGGCAGACGCTTCACCGACTGAGCCGCCCAGGCGCCCCCATGGGTTTCATAATAAACAACTGCTACCCAGTTGTCTCATTTTTCTCTCATATTAATACTTCAGATTTTTTTCTTAAAGATTTTGGGGGGGGTGCCTGGGTGGCTCAGTCAGTGAAGCGTCTGCCTTCGGCTCAGGTCATGATCCCAGGGTCCTGGGATCGAGCCCCGCACCACGCTTCCTGCTTAGCTGGGAGCCTGCTTCTCCCTCTCCCTCTGCCCCACCTTCCACTTGCACTCTCTCTCTCTCTAATAAATAAAATATTTTTAAAAATTAATAAAAAGTGGGTTTCTTAAAGATTTTATTTATTCATTTGACAGAGAGAGATCACAAGCAGGGAGAACCGCAGGTAGAGGGAGAGGGAGAACCAGGCTCCCCGCTGAGCAGGGAGCCCTGTGCGGGGCTTGATCCCTGGACTCTGGGATCATGACCTGAACTGAAGCCAGACGCTTAACCCACTGAGCATACATTAAAGACTTTATTTTTAAGTAAGCTCTACACCCAATATGGGGCTCAAACTCACAACCCCGAAGTCAAAAGTTGCACACTCCACCGACTGAGACAACCAGGTACCCCAATATTTCAGATTTTTAATCTTGAAGAAAAAGGGCCTTAGCAAATCAAAAGAACACAATAAGCTTGATCGTATGTATGGGCATGGATATAAAGATGTATATTTGTACACATGTGTTAACTTTTTTTTTTTTCACATGTGTTAACTTTATATCTAAGGATACTATATCATACTGAAAAATGAAATTCCTGGATCAATGCTCTAAATAAAAATAATAAAAGCAAGTTAAAAATTATGACTGTATTAGCAAAGAATGTTAAGAAAATAATTTTAAACATAATTTTGGGTGGGGAATGCCTTTCTAAACATGCCAAGAAACCAAGACTACATTAAGGAAAAGAAAGTTCCAATTACAAAAAAATATTAAAGTTAGGTAGGGGAACTCTCATAATCAAATCCATAAGAGACTCTCATAAATACATAAAGTACAAATGACAGATGGGGAGGAAAAAAAATTTTTTAAGGGGAGAAAAATTTTTTAAGCAATATAACAGAATAATGTCCACTGCCCAATAAAAATGGTCAACAGATATGACCAAAAGATGCACCCAATTAAACCACAACCATATAAAAAAGGAACCCACCTACAACAAGACAGAGGTCTCTGTTATTCAAAAGATACAGAGGGAAGCTCCAGAACATGCAGCATGGCTGACAAGAGCGGAAACAAGACACCCGCCTTCCCTTTTATAGACCTAAAACGTTGGGTTCAGTACTGTACAGACTGGAAAAGTCACTCTCTCAAACACAGTGAATGCTAATGCCTTTTGGAGGGCAGTGGCCTTCAACGTTTTAAAAATGCATTCCTTTTCTTTTTTTTTTTTAAGATTTCATTTATTTATTTGACAGAGAAAGAGAGACAGCCAGCGAGAGAGGGAACACAAGCAGGGGGAGCAGGAGAGGAACAAGCAGGCTCCCAGCGGAGGACCCCGGGACCACAACTTGAGCTGAAGGCAGATGTTCAACGACTAAGCTACCCAGGTGCCCCCCCGAAAAATGCATTCCTTTTGACCCAACACTTCTACTTACCATTTTTATGAAAATAAACATAAGGCACATTTTTATATATAGATCTGTTAAATTTAAATGAAAATATATTAAAAACAAAAATCTGAATTCATATATATATATATATATAAATAAAATATAGGAGGGTCAGGAATGATGCATAAAAGCAGTTATAAAGTGGTTAATTCGAGTAAGATTTGGGTGGAGAGGAGGAAAGACATTTCACTTTTACTTTATATACTATATATGTAATTTATGTTTTATGTAAGTTGTAAATGTAAAACATGTAAATATGTTTTTTTTTTTTACAAAAAGCAACTTTTATAATAAAAATTAGAAATTGCATCATGACCATTTCTAGTGTCACTAAATCTTCTTTAAAAAAACTTTTTTTTTTTAAACATTTGAGAGTGAGAGAGAGAGAATGCGTGCACAAAGGGGAGGGGCAGAGGGAGAAGGAAAAGAAGACTCCCCACAGAGCAGGGAGCCTGACTCGAGGCTCAATCCCAGGACCCCGGGATCATGACCGAAGCTGAAGGCAGACATTTAACCAATTGAGGCACCCAGGCACCCCTAAAAAATTCTTACAGTTGAATAACATTCCATTCTACTCATGGTACATAATACGTCTAACAAATCACCTATTTCAGGGTACCACCACAAATATCACAATAATGACAGCCTGTAATTGCCGAATTCTAATCAACATCAGGCTTTCATTAATTCTTTCCAGTGCTAAATCTACTTTAGTTTTGTTTAAAATTGCAATTCTTTGGGGTACCTCTGTCCCTCCCCCCCAGCTCACGCTCGCTCACACAGGCTCACTCATTCACTCTCTCTCTCAAATAAATAAAATCTTTTTAAAAAATTGTAACTCTTTGATGTTCAAAAGTACTTATAGCTGCATTAGTTACATAAAAGGTGTTCAGATTCTATTGGGGAAAAAAAAAAGGGAAATAATTAATCAGCAAATGGCAGCTAGCCAAAATCTATTTGTAAGTGAAGCATGTCTCACAGAACCCAATTTTCTTCATTTTTAAAAATTCACATATACATTTACAAATAATTCAGCAGAGTTCTACATAAAAATGCTAACAATGGTTCACTTGGGGTGGTGAAATTATGGTGATTAAATTATTTTCTTCTCTGTGGTCTGAGATTTTCAAAATCACCTTCCCCTGCTGTCCACAGACCACCTGTGTAAGAAACACCAGGTGCTTGTAACATTACCATTTCTCGCTGGGGTGTCCTCGTACGCCGGGCACACCCCATAGTACAGAGGCGGCTCTGTAGAGGCCCTGGCCACGGCTTTGTGGCCACTGACTCCAGTGGCAGCACTGAAGGGCACGGAGCAGGTCTTAGACGTCACGACCTCTTCCTCTGGAGGATTCAAGCCCACGCTATAACCAAAATCTCTGTCTTCAGACAAGCCGACCGGCTCGGCCTGGCTCCCTACAGCAGACTTCAAAATCCTTTGTGCACCCTGGCTTAGAGTGGTGGCACCTGAGGTGTCGAGGCCGGGAGGATGTGAAGGCAGTGTTCTTCCGTGCTCTAATAAAGCCTGAGCCAATTTTTTCTCAAAAATGAACCTGGTAGTTGATGTAATGGGTCCACATTTCAATCCGGCTTTCACAATTTCTTCTCTAAGGTCATCGGGATTCAGGAGTTTCAGTCGTGCCAAGATGGCATCCATTGTCATTTCACCTAGGTCCAAGACAACAGAAATCAATCTGATGGTTATAAGTACATCTTTTCCTATTAAAAAACAAAACAAAACAAACCACACAGCAGTAGCAAAAAAAGCTGGCTTCAGTCTCATTTCAATCCAGTGTCACTCCGTATTTTTGGTAGTCTATCAGCCCTCTATGAGAACTTTCTGAAGTTCTTGGTTTCCAAATTGCTAATAATCTAAACAAAATTAAAACAAGCAGTTTCTGGTTCACCTCGACAAGAATGTTAGAACCTGGTACTATTACGTGATACATTCACACAAACATTCTAGGAAGGTAAGCACAGTGGGGAAATAGGCACACTCATGCGTTGCTGGAGTGTAATGTGGAACAAACCCAAGGAAGAGGGCAAGTGAACAACAGCCACCAAACACCCAACTCCAGAAATAAATCCTACAGATATATTTGTACTCTATTCCATAAATAAAGGGAAATTACGCAAAGGTTTAACCAGAGGAGTCACAAAGATAGCTCTGGCAATCACTCTGCTAACACTAAGAGCAAGGAGCTAACGTTTAACATTTTGGGGGTCTTTCCAAGTGCCTGGCTCTAGTGTAAACGCACTAGGATTTTTCCGTGCGGCAGGTTATCACTACTGTTCACTCCCACTTCACAGATGAAGAACCCAGATCACAGAGACACTAAATAACTCATTCAAGTTACACACCTACCCAACAAGCGGATCTGAGCTAGAGTAAGAGCTTTAATCAATACCTTTGGAGAAAGAGCAGTTAAACCTATGCATTACAGGTTTAAGCGTGGTTACCAAGAATTGGGAAGAAGGTAAGTAGTAAGGGGGCACTGACTAGTGCTGTCATAACGGGGCTGGACATGAGGGCTCAGATTAGAACTGGAGGTCTTAAGGACAGATGGATAGGATGCCATGGGAGGGGTTTGAGGGAGTGTAGTCAGCCTAGAGTAACATCCAGATCTCCAGTCTAGATGCCTAGGAGTGACTCCACCTGAGACAGAGAATACTAGAGATAGACAGAGGGAGACTTAGGCACTGTAGCATCAGAAACACCTTACTGCCACTAACTGGGCATTTCAATTTTCAAGTCCAAGATTTACAAGTTCCGAGCGGGTAACAGATCTGAGAGTCATAAGCACATAGATGGTGATTATAATACCAATAATACACCAGGTATAACAAGGAACAAACACAAAGGATTAAAAAACAGGAGAGAAAAAGAGTTTCTCTTTTTCTAGGAGTTTCTCCTAGAAGGGATGAAGAAAGAATTGCACACAGAAATGTATCAATGAAACCAAGGAGTCGAGAGTTTTAAGAGGTATTTTCAGGTGAAATGATGGAACATTCAAGATTAACTTTAAATTACTCTAGGGGTGCCTGGGTGGCTCAGTTGGGTAAGTGTCTGAGTCTTGACTTCGGCTCAGGTTACGATCTTGGGGTCGTGAGATCAAGCCCTGTGGTCAGCGGGAGTCTGCCTGAGCTTCTCTCTCTCCCTTTAAAATAAAGAAATAAATCTTTTGAAAAAATAAAGAATTTAGCAGGAAAGCAAAAAGGGGGGCAGTGACAAATATAAGATTCACAAAATATTAATATCTGTTGTAGCTGGATGATGACTACAAGCAAGGACTTCATTACCTTACCCTATTTCTGTGTATGTATGTATGTATGTATGTATGTATTTTTTAAGTAGGCTCCACACCCAGCACGGAGCTCAATGCAGGGCTTGAACTCATGACCCTGAGATCTCAGCCAGAGCTGAGATCAAGAGCCAGAGCTCAATGGACTGAGCCTCCCAGGCGCCCCTGTGTTTTGTTTTGTTTTTTTAACTTTTTTTTTTTTAAGATTTTATTTATTTATTCGACAGAGATAGAGACAGCCAGCGAGAGAGGGAACACAAGCAGGGGGAGTGGGAGAGGAAGAAGCAGGCTCCCAGTGGAGGAGCCCGATGCGGGGCTCGATCCCATAACGCCAGGATCACGCCCTGAGCCGAAGGCAGACGCTCAACCGCTGTGCCACCCAGGCACCCCTGTTTTTTTAACTTTTAATGCCACCTCTCCCCACCTAACTCCAAGGTTTCAAAAATGGCTGTTACTTATTTGCAAAGGGGATACTGCACAGTCCCAAAAAACTGCCAAAGAACTTGAAGGAGGCGGCCTACTGACCACAGGATTCTACCCGGGGAGGGTACCTAAGCAGATTCCCCTGGTACCTGAGCAACAGAGGCAGCTCAGTGATAGGAACTGGCATGAAAGGCACAGGGTAAGAGCCACACCCAAGGGGTCGGGACAGGTGGGAGAGACGCTCCAAATACAGTTGCATCCATTCCCACGAAAGTCCAGCTTTCGTAACACTCCCGTGTCTTTGCTCTAAAGCTATCTTTCTAACCTGGGCTAGTCTTAAGGGGTTTTGTCTTTGCAGCCAAGCAAGCACTAAACAGAACAATTACATTACGTCACAGCACTAACCATGTGACCTTGGACAAGTTATGCAAACTCTAAGCCCGTTTCCTTATCTATAAAATGGACGTAATAACAGCTCTCCTTCTTAGGCTGCAATGAAAATTAGACCAAATAATACATGTCAACTCTGCGCTGCTGTGTTTGACACTGACAAATTATCCTAAGTGTCAGTTCTGGTTACTAACCCAGGCTTATTAACCTTGCAGATCACAGAATATGCTAGAAAGTCAATTTGAATAAAAACGATAACACTGTAATTAATATTCGTAATACAATATACAAGTATTTGCTCATGTGTACAAAATGAAGAATGAAGCAGAAACTAACGCGCTTGGGTACGTGGGGCAGACGGTGGAAACTGGATAGGAAGAATGGATAGAGGGCCAGCCCAGGGGAGGGCAACACTTTGAGTAGCATTTCATGTGTTCTGACTTTAAGAAACGGGTCTGTGATCCACATACTAAAAAACAATAAACAAAAAGATGGGGGAAGGCCCCCCAAGTGGAATACAAATTAGAAACATAACGGGTGGGACAGAACTAACCTAGTAAATGAGAAACAGTACGTGGCTATGCACTCTACCGGTCAGCGATTCTGAAGCTACTTTATGCCTACTCTAGGAATCAGTAAATCAGTAAATAATTAGAGACAGTGGCTAAGGAAATCCGGGTGACAAAAGGGAGCTACAAGCAAGGGGCGGGGGAGGCCAGAACAGGAGTCAGCAAACTTCTGTAAAGGGCCTCAGACTAGGTTTGAGGCTTGGGAGCCATAAGCTCTCTCCAACACTCAAGAACAGCTATAAATCCAGTAAGACTTTACAAAAATAGGAGGGGGCTGGGTTTGTCTGACAGGATGTGGTTTGCTGAACCTTGGACTAGAATCCGAAGTATCTGCCCGACCCTGACTGACCGAGACACAGAGAAAGATGACAATACAGGAAACCCAGTCAGGTCTGCAAGGTGAATAACGAACACTTCCAGGCTGTCCTACTTAGAGTGATGATGTAAGACGCTAACATCAGGGAATCTAAGTGAATGGTATACTGGATCTAACTTTATATTTCGAAAAAATTATAAACTCAAGTTGAAAAACACTATGGACAGTCCGTGGCGTCCCTCACTGGTGACATCTTAAACGCTGTAGCGCATCAGGAAATGGACAGGGGCCAAGCTTCGCCACGGCCTGCATCATTCTGCTGTCTTCGTATGGAATTCCACGACCATCCACCACACGTATAAATTCAAAATAAACCGTTCAACTGTTCGACCGTAACAAAGATCTGCTGTCCCCTTACCCCCTTACCCCCAACCTCCTCCACTGTCCCCAAACCCTGGCAACCACTAATTTGTTCTCTATCGCTGTAATTTTTTAAAGAATGTTACTATAAATGGAATCATACACTACAAACCTTCTCAGATTGGCTTTTTTCATTCAGCGTAATGCCCTAGAGACCCACCAGCACTTCCTTCCTTTTCACACCTGGGCAGCACTCTATGGTGTGAATATGATCACAGATCAGTCCGTTTGGCCATTCAGCCCTCAGGAGACATTTGGGCTGCTTCCAGTGTTTGGACACTACAGTTACAACTAGTTGTAAGCACCCACTTACGGGTTTTTGTGTAGAAGTAAGTTTGCATTTTTCTAGGATAAATGCCCAGGAAAGCAGTGCACAGTTACGTTTTTGAGCAACTGCCAGACTGGTTTCAGAGTGGGTGAGCCTTTATTGTTTCCACCAGCGATAAATAAGAGACCGTTTTCTCAGCATTTCCACCAGCATCTTGTGGTATTTTCATTTTAGCCATTTTAATGGGTGTAATATCTCATTTTAGGTTTAATTTATATTTCACTATTGGCTGGAAACGTTGAGCATCTTTTCATATGTGTGTATTTGACTCATACTCTTTTTTGTAATTTTTTATAAGTCTAAAATGACTTCAAAATAGAAAATTAAAAACTAAAAAGGAAATTTTTCATTAAAAAAAGACACTCCAAACCCTAATCTCTTAGTCCCATGCCCTAATGGACACACACATCATTTAACTTTAGCATCTGGGGAATCTGTAGTCTTGGTGTTGGACAGTTACTTGGTACAAGGCTGACTGTAACTGGACAAGTCGGCACGCTATGTACTCAAGATGCCACCTAAGGGGGCGCATGGGTGGCTCAGTGGTTAAGCATCTTCCTTCAGCTCAGGTCATGATCTCGGGGTCCTGGGTCCAAGTCCTTAGTTGGGCTCCCTGCTTGGCGGGGAGCCTGCTTCTCATTCTCCCTCTATCTGCAGCTCCCACTGCTTGTGCTCTATCAAATGAATAAATAAAATCTTTTTTAAAATGCCAGCTGAAACTTTAAGGGGATGAGAGAAGGTAAAACAAGCATCAACCAAGAGGATAGGGGACAGGTGGACCTGGTGTCCGGAGGCCCGCATTCCCAGCTGGCCTCTGCCTCCCTCCTGCGCTCTCAGCCAGGACAAGAGAAGGAAGTCATCCCTATGGGCCCTGTTAGCCCTGAGATTCCATGGTGGGCTCATCAACTTTACTTTCTGCTACTAAAATTCGCCCTCCTTTCAGAGTCTTTGAGGAACTATCGTTTATGCTGCGGAAAGAACCCAAACTTTCGCGCAAGAAAGCGAACTACACGTGAACGAGAAGGGCCCCGAAGGCATGCAGGGTGCGCAGGATCCGGCGAGCCCACTGCTGCAGCACAGGACAGGGGAGCAAGGCCACGAAGGAGACGAGCACAGACGGCGGGACCCCGCAGAAGGGCGCCTTGGTCACACTAGGATCCTAACGAAAACTGCCCAGAGACAAGCCACCGGAGCTCCCAGCTTTCCCACCGTCGGTGTGTTGAAGACTCCAGAGTCTTACTCTGGGTCTTTCCCCAGAACCCCAGATTCGGGCCGGAGAGGGCGGGGGGCGAGGCCCGGCGGCGACGGGAGGGGAGGAGAGGAGGCCCAGCGCAGCGACCGGCCCAGGGAAGGGAGAAAACCGAGGCCCGGGGAGGGGAGGGGGCCCGGGGACAGGAGGAGCCCGGGCCCAGGGAGGGGGAAGGAGGGGGCCGAGCCCCGGCGACGCGGGGTGGGTGGGAGAGGAACCCAGCGTAGCGACGGCAGCGGGCTCGTGGAGGGGAGGAAACCGAGGCCTGAGACGGGCGGGGAGGGGACCGAGGACCGGCGACGGGAGCGGAGGAGAGGAGGCCCAGCGCAGCGACGGGCCCGGGGAGGCGAGGGTGACGAGGCCCGGGGAAGGGAGGGGACCCGGGGAGGGGCGGGGGGCCGAGGCCGGGGGAAGGGAGGGAAGGAGAGGAGGCCCAGCGCAGCGACGGGCCTGGGGCGGGGAGGGGGCCGAGGCCCGGCGACGGGAGCGGAGGAGGCCCACGACGGCGACGCGAGGGGCGCGGGCCCACCGGCGGACAGGCCTCACCTGGGTCTAAGGCCGAGTTCGTGGCCTCGCCGGGCGGCGGGGCTGGGGGCCCGCTCCGGCCCAGGCCCCGCGGCCGCTTCTCCAGCCGCCGCACCAGCCAGCGCACCGCGATGAGCAGCACCGAGGCGCCCAGCAGCTCCCACACCAGTGGCGCCCACTCAGCCGCCGCCAGCCGCGGCCACAGCATCGCCGCCGCCCGGCCGCCGCCGCCGCCGCTGTGGAGGACGCCGCCCGCCTCAGGACCCCGCGGCCCGAGCTGCCCGCGCCGCTGCCTGCCGGCGCCGCACAGCGGGCTGGCCGGTGCGGGGCCGAGACCGCACGCGCGGGTCGGGGCGCTCGCCCCCGAGTCCGGTGGCCCGGCAAGGGAGCGCGGCCGGGGCCCCAGTCCCTGACGGCGCGGGGTGGTCGAGCGCGCCTTCAGGCAGTGGCGCGGGCAGCTCGAGTCGCGGGGTCCTGGGACGGGCGGCCTCCACCGCCGCGGCGTGCTGCGAAAGGGGGCTCCCGGAGCGGGCCGGGGAGAGGGGCGGTCTGGAAGGCGGGTTTCGGGGGTCGGGCGAAGGTTGGGGGACCGGGGTCCGGAGGGCGAGGTTCGGGGGGCGGGGCCTGGAGGCAGGGTTCGGGAGGCGAGGTGCGGGGGTTCGGAGGGCGGAGTCTGGTGGGGCGGGCAGTAGGGGGTTCCGGAGTCGGGGGGGGGCAGGGTCCGGAGAGCGGGGTCTGGGGGACGAGGGTCCGGAGAGCGCGGTCTGGGGGGGCGGGGCCTGGAGTCAGGGTCCTGAGGCGAGGGGGGGGCGGGGATCGGGGGGCGCTCGGGGAGAGGGGCAGGGTCCGGAGGGGGGTTCCGGGAGCGGGGTCGGGTTCCGGTGGCCCGGCGCGCGGCCCGGGGCGGGGGCGGCCTGGGGCTCAGCGGGCTGCGGGGCGGTGCCGCTGAGAGCGCCCCAGCTCCGCCCGGTCCCAGTGGAAACGGCGGCTCGCGGGGTCGGCGCGACCAAGGCTCTCCAGGCGAGAGTCGGGACTTGGTTGGTTCTCCTGGACACCTGTTGAGACAGCGGAGTTTCTGCCGGCGCACGATTTTAGAACAAGGTTCTGCACGCCGGAGCAAGGCGCTCGGGCGAGACCTTAACCGTGCAGCTGGCCTCCCCCGGCCGAGTCCTGGGGGCGCGGAGGGCTTCCCGAAGGAGTGGGTGCGAGCAGCTGTGCCGGAGGTGTCCGGCCGGGCTCCGGGCTCGGTTCCTCCCACGCTGGCGCGGGGGCCGGGAGGGCTCGACTGTATAAAGTAGCCTGGGGGACCGCAGGGGCCGAGGGAAGCACTCCATATGCTTGTCAAAACTCTCAGACGTGCACAGAAAAAGGGTGAATCTTACTGTAACTCATACATTTTTAATGAAAAAAAAAAAAAAACACCACACAAAACCCTGAAGAAATGTGACATCCTTGGTAAACGCATTTAATGGGGTTGGTACTGACAGTGCATTGGGCACAAAAGAAGAGTCAGTAAATCGGAGGGTGAGTGAAATGCAGATTGAACCCACCATGAGCACTGCTGTACACGCGCCGGAATTACTTTTGGTGAGGAGGTGGACAACTGTGGCACCCTCGCACGGTGCTGGCGGGAGTGGGAGCAGTCAAGCACTCCGGAAACGGGGAGGCGGTTCCCCGGGGTGGACGCCGCGGCTCTGTGGCTCAGCAGTGCTCTTAGGTCCGAAGGTGGACGTCCACACCGTGTGCCGCGGCCCCACACAGGAAGCGCCCGGGTGTTTGGATCAACGCCAAACTGTGGACCTGTCATTTGAAATTCTACGGTGCAACTAGATTCAGAAATAACATGGATGACCCTCAGAACCGTACTGACCACAAGGATCCCCCCCAAACACAAGTGCGTACTGTACAGTCCGTTCGTAAGAATCTCGAGAACAGCCAAAGCTTGTGGTGATAGCAATCCGGGCAGGGGCCCCGTCTGAGTGGGACATGAGAGAACCCTTATTGTGAGGGAAATGCTCCCTGTCTTGCTTGGGTACACACTGGTGGATGCCAGACTCCCCAAACTGGACACTAAACATCTTTTACTGTAAATTTTGTGTATATTTAAAAGGGAAGAAAGAGGGCCCTGCTAGAATGAAATCTTGCCATTTCTTGTTTTTAATTACTAAGCATCCTGAGAACAGACTGTCCCCAGCACGTCCCCAGTCTTTTTTAAAAAAGATTTTAAGAGATTGCACATGAGTGGGGGTAGGGGCAGAGGGAGAGAGAATCCCAAGCCAACTCCAAGCAGGGCTGGATCTCACGACCCTGAGATCATAAGCTGAGCCGGGTCCCTTGACCTTTTTACAAATGTGTGCCATTGCGGGGATGAGAGCACCCGGCTCCGGGCCAGAGTGTCTGGGCCGGTACCATCGAACCCCTACCTGCTGGGTAACTTTGGGTGAATTACTTAATCGCCCTGTGCTTCATTTTCCTCGGTGGTAAAATGGAGGATGATAATCACCCCTGTCTCAGAGGCGAGGATTAACACGCCAGCCCTTGCCGCAGAGCCTCCACACAGCAAGGGCTTGTAACTGTTAGCTGCTATTACTATTTTGGTAGTTTACAAAGCATAAGTTGTCCAGCCCCTTCACGAGGTAGCAGGGTCCTCCCCTATCAGACGGGGTTTTGTTAGAGTAATCATGAACCCCAGCAGTTCGGAGAGCACGGATGGGATTGTGAATTTGGGTAGAAGCTGTGGCCAGGAGCAGCCATCCTCCACTTCTTAATGACAGAAACTCGCAGCTGTCACTGTACATACTGTTGTCTAGCTAAAAACCACACCCTGTGGCCCAGGGACCACACGGAGGCCATGGACAGTGGTCTGTGGAGCTGGCCAGCGGCACCCTGGAACGAGGGCACAGAATATGCCTTCCAGGGGCTCTCCAGTCCACATGGGAAAGGCAGACAGGAAGCCGGGACCTGAAGCCGCTGTCCTAGACCACAGGTGGAAGTCACAGATTATGCCAGAGATAGACGGCACCACGAAACTGCCCTGTCTGGTCCTGTTTTTATGCTTGGGCTGTTGTACGGAAGAGGAACTTCCCTCATTTAAGCCGCTGAACTTTGGGGTCTCTGACAGCAGTTTTACCAGCCTGAACAGTATGCTGATACCAGGACTTTCTGGGACTCCAGCAAACAACAGGGATCCTACGACGGCAGGGTCGTCCTCACCAGCACCTAACGTAGCCTACCTTTGAGTAAGAGTGGGATAGTCGTGAGGGAAAACAGTTCGACGTTAAGAAGCCAACCCTAAATTTAACTGACCACTATTTACCACTGAGGTAGAAGTGAGAGAATTTGAGATGTAAACCCCTGCCAGTAGAAGTGGGTTTCCAGCAAATGAACAGAAATTAAATTTAGAACTGATGGTCAGTTTTCTGAGAGGAGCAGGTTTGATCTAACTCCTAATTGTGGTTTGTCTAACTCCTATCCTAACCCCTAACTCCATTTCTGATTCCAGATCACGAGAGGACCAGGGACGGTATCCGTCAACAACTGAGTAAAAAAGTCTTGTTTTCGCGTGTCGTGAGTATCCTTCAACAAGGGAAGGGGAAGCATATGCAAGTCCAGCACGTACGATGTTACTACTCGTGGTGTGGGTCTAGCCAGGAAAGCAGCCCATGCCAGGTGGTCTGGGAGTAGGGGGCAGTCGCAGCAGGAAGCGGCTGGACCCTCGGCAGAGGTCACAGCACAGCCCAGCAGGAAGCCTCGCTGGCAGGGGAGCCTGGAAATTTCACGTGCAGATTAGCAAAAGGGTTATTCTACACAAGGCTGTCACGATCTTTCTGAATTTTAAGAGGTCTTGAATAGAGGGTATTATCCCTAGTTCATAAATCTGCTCTATTTGAAGTGTTTTGCCACCATTTCTACACCAAATTAGCAAGGAAGAAAATCCCCCAACTGGGATTTCTTTACATCGCTCTTCAAAATCGCGGACTCTGAGGCTCATCTGTTCAATGAAACTCACTTGCTGAAGTGGGATACACAGTACTGCCCTCCAGCCCCTGATGCCCTCTCATCTAGTAAGAGAAAAAGGGACTCCAGAAATAACTACATGGCATAAGCTTAGTTCCCTGTATGTAAACGTACACAGGGAAGGAGTGCAGTGGGTTGGGGATCAGGGAAGGTTTTACGAAGGAGTCGAGCTAGGTGTGCTTTCTGCTTATGGTCACATCCCTCAAGGACAGTCCACGGTGTGCTGGAGTCTCCTGGGAAAGCCCACACCCCTTCCCTGCTCCAGTGACATCATGGCGGGAGCTTCGGCTCTGCCCAGTAAGGGTATTCACACATAGGAACCATCAAAGGCTACAAACCAGTCTTCCTCCCTCTGGAGAGCCGTATCTCTGGTACCGTGCGTGACAGCCACAAGCACTCAGACACCCCTTGTGAGTGAAGGCGAGGCAGGGGTGCCACTAGGCACAGGAAGCAGGCCAGACGCCCCAGCAAGACATAGGGCACTCCTGAGCCCCTACTGGTCATGTTCTAGTAATACCCGCAGGTCTCCAGAGGCTTGAGAGAACCGGGTTTATTTCTTGCTCCTATTTGCTGCCACATGGCCACCATCATGCTGTCGTCATAGTCGGGGGTTGTGCGGCCCGTGGTCAGTGCTCTGGCCCAGAATGGACACACCCTGCCAGCCATCTCACTGGCTCTAATGTGCTGAGCTTCCTACCCCACAGCATGCACCTGCTGTCTCCCCCAGAAGGCAGCGGAGGACGAGTATTTGGTGGAAGCTCCAGTGGTTACTACAGAACTCTAAATGTTGAATGGACTAAGAAGCTGGGGAGGTAGGGGCGCCTGGGTGGCTCAGTCGTTGAGCGTCTGCCTTCGACTCAGGGCGTGATCCCGGCGTTCTGGGATCGAGCCCCACGTCAGGCTCCTCCGCTGGGAGCCTGTTTCTTCCTCTCCCACTCTCCCTGCTTGTGTTCCCTCTCTCGCTGGCTGTCTCTGTCAAATAAATAAAATCTTAAAAAAAAAAAAAAAAGCTGGAGGGGTTGATTTGGGCCAGACTGCAGATGGTGTGACAGCCACGCTGTGTGCTCTGAGCTCTAGCAAACGTAGAGTACAGACGAGTGAAGGAGGCTAGTACGCGGTTGGCTCCATAGCCACGCTGGGCTTTCAGCGGATGCGGGGAAAGGAAGGGGCACAAAACAGACACAGAGGAGCTGTGGACATGGCTGACCCAGGTGAGGGATGAGAAGGATGCTGAGGATGGCAAACCTGGAGGGTTTGGAGACCAGAGCGACTGTACCACCAACATGGAGAAGTCAGTCAGGGGAAGGTGTGGTTTTCCGGATCACGAGGAGGCAGCCAGCTTTCAACACACCGAGGTTTAAGTACAAGGAGAATCACTTGGAAATATCCGTCGAGTCTTTACAAACGCACATTGAAAGCTCACAAACAGGCGCCTGGGGGGCTCAGTCGGTTGAACATCCAGCTCTTTTTTTTTTTTTAAGATTTTATTTATTTATTTGACAGAGACAGAGACAGCCAGCGAGAGCGGGAACACAAGCAGGGGGAGCGGGAGAGGAAGAAGCAGGCTCATAGCGGAGGAGCCTGATGTGGGGCTCAATCCCACAATGCCGGGATCACGCCCTGAGCCGAAGGCAGACGCTTAACCGCTGTGCCACCCAGGCGCCCCATGAGCATCCAGCTCTTGATTTCGGCTCAGGTCGTGATCTCAGAGTCGTGAGTTTGAGCCCCGTGTCATCATCAGGCTCCACGCTCAATGGGCAGTCTGCCTGGGATTCTCTCTCCCTCCCCTCAGCTTTCTCTTTAAAATAAATCAATCTCGGGGGCACCCGGGTGGCTCGGTCAGTGAAGCGTCTGCCTTCAGCTCAGGTCACGATCCTGGAATCGAGCCCCAAGTCGGGCTCCCTGCTCAGCAGGGAGTCTGCTTCTCCCTTTGCCCTTCCCCCTGCTTGTGCTGTCAAATAAATAAAATCTTTAAAGATAATAATAAAATCTTTTTAAAAAAGTAAAGCTCACAAACAAAATGAGGTGTCCTGTGAGATACCTTTAGGCTGGTTACCATCGCCCCTCTGTGGAGTTCGTACCCAGACTGTGTGTGAAAAGCACGCAGACCATTTCCTCCAGCGGTTCCCAGGCCAGGTGGCGGGCCGTGTGGATGGGAGCCTCCAGGTGCTTCCCAGAGCCACTGCCCTCCTGCCGTGATGCTGCCATGATCCACACACCTCAGCCCAGCCGGGAAGCGCACTGTGGCAAAGGGATGTCACGGCGCTGCTTTCCGAGCCCTCAGCCGTCTCAAGCTCCAAGAGTCAAGCTGGGACACAAGAAGGGCCTGCCCCACACCAAACAGGCAAAAAAAGGGAAGAGCAGCACAGCTTAGTATATCCTGTTGTTTCCAGGAAAAGACATCGCCAAAGTATACTTTTTACCAGAATCCGCAACATTCATTGTCAAGTGAGAACATGCATAAAGCAGAACTCCAGTAAATGCTGCTTTCAGAGTGCTGATTGCTGAGAATTCCTTCTCATCTAGGAAAGGCTTGGAGGTTCTTCCAACAGCTCTTGCGTTTATCCATCAAACCAGACGGTAGTGGCATGAACGATCCTACTAGTATTTCCCACATCATCTGCATGAGGTATGAGGTTTCTGAGTGACCTGGTGATTTCCAAACACCAGGCTCCCCTCACTGGTAAGTCTTGGGTCCTTCCCTCAGCACACAGTCCCGCAGCACCTGCCACCGATCCGTGCCCAGCCGCTCCTGAACAACCACTGTACGACCACAGAGTGTGCGGCACGCTTAAAAAGTAAATCCATCCATGCGTTCGTTCAGCGCTTGCAAATGTTTAGCAACTTTACAGGCAAAAGAAAAAAGTTCAGGGACACAGAACCATTCGTTTCCTGATTACTGTAGAGAAAACAAAGATTGCAGCCTCCCCATTTCAGGGAGTCAGGGCCACGCGAGAAGGCGGTCAGCAATCTTCACTTAGGCTGAGTAGTGCGTGTTACCTGACCCCTGGTTTATGGAAGCTGATAAAGCAGAGTCTTAAGAAAGAAACGTGTAAATTCCACCACAAAACCACATTCTATGATCACTGGTTTACTTCTTTTCTGTACGGTTTTATCATGCTGGTCATTAATGAGAACACTTAGGGAAGACTTTCCACATCCGCCTAACTCTTCTTCTTTTTTTTTTTTTTTTTTAAAGATTTTATTTATTTATGTGACAGAGACAGAGACAGCCAGCGAGAGAGGGAACACAAGCAGGGGGAGTGGGAGAGGAAGAAGCAGGCTCCTAGCGGAGGAGCCTGATGTGGGGCTCGATCCCGGATCGCCAGGATCACGCCCTGAGCCGAAGGCAGACGCTTTAACGACTGCGCCACCCAGGCGCCCCCCGGCTAACTCTTCTTGATCAAAAATAGAGTACAGATGAAAGAGGGGAAACTGGGCCACGACACGGAGACTCAGAGAAGTATTTATGGTCCCGCTGCTGTTGGCCGTGACAGTCCGTGGGGCCCAGTGGTGGACACAGCACCCCATACAGGGACATGCTCGGGGACATGCCCGCAGCCCAGGGGCACCTTGCCCCCCTGTCTCTCAGCCTGCTCAGCACAACGCCTCTCCTTCGTACCCACCTGTGTGTGGCAGCAGGTGCAGTGTGGGCTATGGGGAAGGGCACGGCTAACACACTGCCATTCTTCTGCTGTGATCAAAAGCAGCATAAGTTAGATTTCACACCCATCTGAATCTTTTAGCAGAACAGTAAAATGCTTTTTTAAGACAAGTATTTAAGCAGTTTATAAGAACACAAGATAAAAGTTACTCTCAAATATGGCAAAATATATATATATTAAAATAAGGCCTCCAATGAAATATGAAAATCTTTAACAAAAAATAGTTTATTGCACAAAATTTAAGGAATTCCCCAGCACACTTAAATTTATAAAAAATCAACATGCTTTTTAAAGTTACAATTCATTGTGCATGGTGACACCTTTCCCCTAACAGCTCCAACCTGAGGACTCCCTTTCATGAGGAAATTTTTAACAGAAACGAGTAACTTAAAGCCATCCAGTTTTCTAGACCCTCCACAACATTATCCTCAAATATCCTATAACCTGAGACCACCACACAATCAGATTTGCCTGAATGTGTTTGAGTAAGGCTCAGGATGTCTCACACGTCACGGGGGTCCTCAAAGAAGGCTTCAGGACATTTGTCTTTCAGATACGCTGGTCCCTTTCCCTACTAGAAACCTTTACACAGGACATTTCACTTCTATTTAAAAAGTTACTCATTGGAGTAGGAATATATGCCATGGCATCTGCAGTAAGTATCCCTACACCAAGAAAAGCCTTTAAACTGAGAAAGAGTGCAGTGAGAATCTTCCTCGCAGGTCTGTCCCAGGACCTGGACCCCAAGCCAGAGAAAAAGCCAGTTTCACATCCTATCAAAACCTTGCCTGTTATACCTTCCAAAGGGAAGAAAACCATGTAAATCTGTAAGATCCGTGCCATCTATCCAATGTGTTTCATGGAAAATCAGTGATAACCACACTGCAATTAGCTTTTTTTTGGAACATAAGAAAAACCAGAAACATCACGAACTGTCCGAACCAACATTCCCTGTCGTGAGGACGTGACATACGGTATCCACACACAGGATGAACAATACACACAAACACAACGTAACAGCAAGCCTGCTCTCAGAAATACTCCAGACTGCAGTTTTCCATGAGTAAACTCCAAATTCCCACTTCTGCCCACAAACAAAATATTGCAAATGATATTCGCTGCAGAATGTAGCCTGGGAGGTAGAAGTGCCAATCAAGTCCCTTAGAGACTAAAAAACAAAAACAAAAAACCTCAACAAATCAGAAGCAGGTGATTTCAAAGTCCAGCTGCCTCTCTCAGGTGACTTGTTAAGGAAGCCTAAAGGTGGTGTCAGCTGGACCAAAAGGGCCCCAGGTCAGGACCGGCACAGGAAACATCGAAGTGCGTGGGGACAGCCAGGGAAGTCAGACCAAAGGCGGCTGGGTGTTGACAGAGCTGAAAGACGGGGTGATGACGACAACGGTGGCACAGGATGACATCAGGAAAGCAGGGGGCGCTGCTGCTGCAGGCCCGCGCCTGCCTGCACACAAGGCACAGGCACCCGCACACACTTGCACGCACACACGCACAGGCACAGGCACCTGCACACTCCCGCACCGGCACACCCGCACACCAACACACACCCCTGCACACGCACCCACACACGCGCACCAGCACCCGCACACAGCAAGCAAGCAAGACATGAGGGAAACGGGGTGAGGAACAGAAATCTGCTTTCACTAGAGGATTATTCAGAATCTGATTACCCTTTCCTAATAAAAAAGTGGCGGCTTTCACTGGGAGACCTCCGATAAGCAGCAGTGAGGAAGGAGCCACGGCATGAGGCCAGAGTGTCATGTCTTGGTTTTAAAATTAAAACTGAGGATAAAACACCCAAAATAAATACAAATGTAAATTATGATTTTTCTTTTCTAATGGCACAAAAACAATTTTGTCAAAAATGATTTCCAACTTAAGATGAAAAATAGGATATGTTTATAATGAAGTCTTCAAGTAATATTTCAAGATTAACCCTGTACAAGTGATATACATATTTCAGAAGTTTCAATACTTGCTAGGGAATTTTTTTAAACACTAAGCATCTTTGTGTTTAATGCTACTTTATCAATTAACCTTCTAATAGCACAAGAAAGCACAAACGGCTTAAAAATACCGAACCATTTTCTCCACAAAAGAGACATAAGTAGTGAATCGACACAAGCATATCTGGCCTGATCAGTAACACTTCCAACTTCATCTTCAGACCAGCAGATCTGCACCGGGGGCCTCTCTTCTCTAACTCACGATGGTAACCATCAGCTTACATTTCTTGGCCAAGAGCGGACAATGTTACAGCCCTCATGGGTCACAGTCACAGACAGTCAAGTAAATAGCCCATGCTCAGGGAGCCTGCTTCCAAATCACGCTCTCACCTACACAAGAGCTCGGGAGGCCTCCACTGCCTTCCCATGGAGCTGACCTGCCCCTTCTAGAAATCCCTCTAGATGAGAGGTTACAGGACCTACTGAAGGCTGTCACGACGAATTCAGCATGTCCCCTGACAACCACACAGGCCCCAGTGGACATATTTTCATGTGGGTGCAGGGGTGGGGAGAGGCCTGGAGAAGCCTTGTGCCTGGCTCGGAGCCCTGCAGGGAGCCCTGGTCCTCTCTCCCCTCCTCTCCTGGGACCTCTCCCCAACCATCTCCCATGTCAGGCCAGTGCATGATGGTGACTGGGGTCCTTGTGGCCGCCAGGCCTGCCCAGGGGACAGCCAAGGTGAGTGAGGTCGTGCAGGGACAAGGGTCAGATGGGGGTGGGGGAGTGGGGGTGTGTACTCAGGACAAGGCTCTCAAAAATAAAGTGAAACTGAAACAAAAAACCTTTTCGCTCCAAGAATATTTGGTTTTAGAAGGTACAGTAAATAAAATAATTATATTTCTTAAAATATAATTTTCTGACTGAATCCCCAAATCCTACATGTACGTTACTTCCTGACAGCAGATTTTCAAAAGGCAATCAATAAAAAGACAATTCAGGTCACTCTTAAATAATAAGGACATACACTTTTTAAAGATTAGCTTATGATTTTCAGTATTTACATACACACCCTATGGTAAGACAGCTATTGAAAATAAGAACCAAAGGTGCAAATCAAGTTTCATTTCTGCAGGGACGTAAAGCTCTCACTGAATCAGGAAAGAGAGAAAACGGGACCCAGTCATGCAGTGTTTCCACCGGTGGCCACTGCTGGCATCACCCTCACAGAGCAGCACGTACAGTCACTCGACAGGGACCTTCTTCTGCAAGTAACCCTTCAGACACATTCAGGAACTTGTCACTGAGATCTAAGCCAGGTTGTTAGCGTTTGGTCATTTCATGGGAAAAGCTAGCTGTGATCTGCAAACGACTATTTCTCTAATCCTTGGCTCTTGTTCAGTTCTTTTACTCCTTGAAAAAGCAGATGCAAAATTTAAACTTCATCTCTTAGAAAAACACAGAGCAAACAGTCAAATAAATAATATTGATAAAAGAATATTCCTTTGGGTAGTTACGAGCACTCAGAGTGGGGGTGCTCAGCGGTCGCTGTTCCGAGTGCCTCTCTGGAGACCCTGCACTGACTGTGTCGCTCTGTATCTCCCCTGGGGTTGGCGTGATCTCCTGGGGGAGCAGCGCTGGTGGCAGGGTCCCCCTGAGTCCATGAGGACAGTGACTCGTGCACGGTAACGGTGTGTGCCTCCATCTGGCGCTGCAGGCTGTCCATCTCCTGCCTGGACAGACAGGGGAAGCAGAGGAAGGCAGCCCATTCAAATGAGAGCCAGAAATGACGCTATTACTTCCCCAAGAGGGAACTGGTCACCTCCAACATGGAACCTAACAAGCCTGATCCAGACGGCAGTCTGCTCACGTATCTGCGACACCTTTGGGGGCTGACAGAACCTGTCTATTCGGGAAGCAGCACCCATGGGGTCACAGGATTTATGGGGCTCAGCATCTCAGCATTTTCCTCTGCATGTACAGAGGTCTGCACACATGGGCCTGTGCTCAGGGAGAAGGTGGGTGAGACAGAATTGAGGGCCCGCACATGGCCTCCATTCACAAGGTCAAAAAGATGTCCCCACAGGGCCACGCCCTGCAAACACTGGCCTCAGGCTGGTGGGAGCAAAACCTCAAGCTATGTGTGGGGTTTCTCAGGGTCATCTAGCTCTCGGCAGTCCTCCTGTATGAGAGGGACTGAGGGCCCAAGTGACGCCATGTAGCACAGACCTGCCCAGCCTCTTCAGGGCACACAGGGCTGGCAACAGGATTCTTCCAAGTTAAACATGCAATCTATTTTTAAAGACCAAGTGAGACAGAACACAGAACATGGTTCATACTTCAGCTGCTGGAGACAACTGTTGAGGTTCTTGAGGGGCTCCTTGCTCACGGCAGGTGGGGGCCTCAGCAGCTCCTCCAGCAGGGAGGCCGGGACAGGGCAGTCGGGGATCTTCACTGGCGTCACAGGGCCAGAAGAGCTGGCCTCGCCTTTCAGTTCCTTTCTCTGTTTTTAAAAGCACATGGTTAGCCCTCTCACTTGGAGGCTGACAGCAACCACACCTGTGATGTCCCCAAACATCACAGCAAGTGCTCCCAGAGGTGCATCCTAGCTCGCTATGGGCCCTCCGGGAAGGCACGCCCCCTGCTTCCAGGCTGGCAGAGCGGGCAGCCACAGGGCTCCGGGAATGCTGGCTGAATAGGTATGTGAACACCCCCAAACAATGCAGCACTGGCTCCTCAGGAGGACAGACCTAAATCACAAACGAGAACACCCCTGTGGGAACTACGGGGGCTTTCCACAAAAGACCATAGCCTTGACCCTGCATATCCCTAAGAAATTCAGTTTTTAACTCCTACAATTCCCCTTTGTAGAACTTCAAACTTTTTCCACTGATAGCCAAACAGTGCTAAATAAACCTGAGTCTGAGTGATTTCTTTGCACCTGGAGAATATTTACGTAGACCAAGCAGAGAAAGAAACACCAGGTACACAGAGGGTCTGGGCGGGGCTCCCTGGGCCCCCAAGCCCATCTGGCAGCTGCTGCCCCCAGGTGGCTCACCTCCCAGGCCAGGGGCTCTTGTGAATACCAGCAAATGAGCCCTCATGTGGCTTCTAGGGCGTACTACAACAAAATGACACCTGTATTCATAAAAAGAAGCAGAAAGCCCTGGAAAAGACACTAAAATAAAAGGGTCTGGCCTGTTGCCAAGCACGAGACTCCAGCATCATTTCTTTCACACAGTAGCTGCTTCACATTGGTCACTAGTCACTAGGACCTCCTGTCTGACTAACTAGAAGGTCCCCCAGCGCCGGCCGGGCAGGAGTGCCATGGGCCCAGGGAACCTGACTGGGGTGCGGAGCCTGAGTACCGTCCTGGCTGCGCCGCGCCGCAGGTCCAGCCTCAGCTGCTGGTTTTGCTGGAGCAGAGTCTTCATGCTGTTCTTCAGCTCTGACACTTTAGCTTGAAGCATGAATTTATCTTTCTGGGTCAGGGACAGATCTTCGCGCACCACCTCCAACTCGGCTTTGATATTCTAAAGGAAGGGAAGTCACACGTTTTTAAAAGCTAAAGGATCTTACACGTGCTGCTAAGATCTTAGTTTGTATGTCACAAGTCTAAGGGGCTAGAAACGCTAACACCGACGTCTCTACGACATCGCACGCGGTGCTGCCACGGCAGCCTGTTTCCTCCCCACAGTCCGGGTTGGGCAGCGTCCCGTTACAGTCATGTCCTCAACGTTCCTACCCAAACTTCAGAGACTCTGCCGAAGAACCAACTCTACTCCTGTGTCCACTGTCTACACTGGACCCCAAGAGTCAGTTGTTTAAATTCCAAGGTCAGATATTGGAGTAAGCCTCACCATTAGGAAGAAAGAATATAAATCAATCCTAACTGTTACTCAAGGCAGCCATTCACAAGTGGGAATCCTGGCAAGAGCTCTACTCCTGATCCTTTGCGCAAGCGGTCAAGCCTGCACACAGATTTCTTTGTGGAAGAGTGTTATCACAGACTGGTGAACTCTTCACACAGATGGTCTCACTGACTGGGCTTCATCAGATCCCATTCCTGGTCCATTTCACACAGCTCAGCCCAGGGCGTACATAGCACTGGGGCTTGGTCTCCTTCAGCTGTGTGACCTGGCCTTCCTTCTGAAACGGATAATGTCTGCTAAACGGTTTGGTGGAAGCATTCGGTTCGAGGGTAACTCACGTTATGCACTTAGCACCTTGTGACTTGGACTTTCTGTCCCAGGGCCCTTACACAACACATACCTGCAGTAACTGCTGTATTCCATCCAGTTCCTTCTTACTCTGCTGTTCAGTCAAGTCCAGCTGCTGCTTCAAGGACTGGACTTCTCTTTCTTTCTGATCCACCTCCCATTTGAGATTTTCCATCTAGGGGAGGGAGGAAGTCATATAACCAAAAGAATTTTATAGGGGATTACACTATAAAACTGCTCTACCTCTGTCTACTGTTTAGTATCATACTTGGAAAAAATTATCCCTTTCTAAGCAGACAGGGCACGAAGGAACTGACTGTGTCCATCAGTGGAGTCTAGCTCTGCCAGTCCTGCTAACTGCAGATGCAAAGCCTCCCCGGCAGGTCACCTCTTGGCTTCCTATAGGCTGTTTGTCCAGCTGCTCGTCCAGCTGCTTCTGCAGGAGCTGGAGCTGAGTCCGCGCCTCCGCCAGCTCCGCCTGGAACTGTGCTATTTCCCGGGAATGTTTCCCTTCTTGAATCCTAGCATAAAAAACAAGAAAGCATGAAATCACAGCACCCTAACCCCACCACAAAGTGTGGTCGGTTGAATGTTATCCATCGTAGGTGACAAAAATTTGCACACTGCTCACTCGGGGCAAGAACTGTTGTTCTAAGAGCTCTGTGGTGCTCTGTCGTGACTAATCCTCACCAAAGCCCCTGGGAAGGACATTCTGCTAGCCCATTTTATGGATTACAATAGGAGAGAAGCTCCCAACATGTACCCCTGCACGTGCTCAACTCAAGGCCACCCTAACTGGAGGCTGCAGTGAACCTCGGTGGTGGGGCCCAGCCCTCGGGACACGTGCCCCTCACATGGGACTCTTTGTTTTTGGTGAAGGACTCTCAGGTGTGGGGTGGGGACAGTCATGTCAGGCCAGAAATTTCAGAGTTGAGCTGCAGGTTTCCTAAGACGGGGAACTGGTACATTCTCCTTCTTAGATTTGCCTCCAGGGTGCACAGAGATTTGCTAGAACCCAGGTGACCTGAACGCACGGAAGGTCCTAACTGGAAGATGTTGGGGTGCTCCCGCCCGTCCATCCCCGGCCGCGGCGCTAACCCAGCCCTCTGCCCTCCCGGCACTCACTGGAGACCTTCGGCCTCAGCCTGCAGCTTCTGCACCAGCTGCTCCTTGGCCTGCAGGTCCTTCTTCACCTCACTCAGCTCCAAGGTGGCGGCCTTGAAGTGGCGGCGGTTATGTCCTGCTTCCGCCTTGGCGGCAGCAACCTACAAGAACAGAAACCAGCGTCACCAAGGATGGGGCAAGTACCACAGAGAACGCGCCCATTGTGACATCTGCCAGGAAAGCTACACCGACCCCACCACATCCCAGCTGCTCCTGCAGTTGTTTCTCCCAAAGCTTTTCACGCTCCCGAGGACTGAAGCCCTAACACACGCCTGGCGTCCAGGTAGGTGACACACGGCCGCCAGTATCTGCTGAATGAACAAATGCACACGAGGTTATCTTGGTCTAAGTAGTTTTAATCGCCCTCCTCAAGTACATCTGCCTACTGCCTTGTCTGTGGTTGGTTTCCATCCCTTGTGTGGAGTTGAGCCGAGTCCGTTACCCTCCCTACTTTTCTACCCCCCAATTCCTATCTTTTGCTCACTTACTAATTTTATTCTCCCTTTAATGAAGTAAACTAGGAAATTTGTAAATAAAAGTGCTGGGGAAAATGATGGATCTGTGACATTGGCTTCTTTTTTTTAAGGGCAGTAACTGTGAACGATCCTCATTTATTTCTCTAAATGCATTTCATGTAATTGTCTGGATTTTATGAACAGTACATGCTAGTGAAAAGTAATTAAAAAAAAAAGTCTGTAAAGATTGAAGTACTTATGGACTCATCCAGCCAGGCGTCCCCATAGTAACATGTTCTTAACAGATCTTAAAACTGTTTTATCTCAAAAGAGTATTTTTTTGTCTCACCCCAAAAAACCCGAAGAACTATTTCTTTCTATTATATCATCACAGAAATGTTTTTAAGGGATATGACACGCACCCTGGCCCGTGTGCACACAGCAAACACATTCTGAACATCTCTCTGGTGCGAGGCACTGGGACATGCAGGTAAATGAGTCACGGCTCTCAAGCCATGAAGCTAAACGTTTGGATGAGGAATAACAGACACGGCACCATGGTGGGGAACACCTGGGGCCGAGGTCTATTCCAGCTCATAGGGGCAGCGGGGCAGGCCTCTCTGCTGGAAGACTGACCTGATGCCCTGGTGAACACCTGAGCATGGAAAGGAGCCAGCCAGGAAATGGCAAAGGGTGCATGCAACCTTTTTTCTCCATTGCTCTTTTAACACTAACCGGGTCATCTATTGCTCTGCAGTTTGCTTTTTTAACTCAACAATGTGTGTGACATTGTTCTCCAGCAAATACATCTCTGCAGGGCTCTGTGCAGGGTCTTAGACCCCTACGACTGCATCTGACTTAACCCAAGTCCACTCTCCTATGGATGGACATCAGGGTTCCCTCCAGCTGCTGTCACCAGGGCTGTGATGACACTGCTCTCAGAACACATCAGCAAAGATATTCGTATAATAAATTCCTGAAAGGGAAGTGAAGCGTCAAGGGTACACATATTCGGTTTTTTGAAAAACTGCAATCCAACAGGCTCCGAAGGTGCAATTTAGAAACAGTGGGAAGCTAGCCACACACCTGTTCCTTGAGGCTGTGCACTTTGGCCTTTTCTCGCTCCAGTGCAGCCTGTAAGGTGTGGACGAGCTGCTTCGTCTGGCGGTCCTCCTCCTCTTTCCGCTGCAAGACTGCCTGCACCTACGGCACATTGCCGAAGCAGTAAGTGAGGAAGGCCTGTGGGACCCCAGTGCCACGTGGGGAACGTGGCAGGACGGTGGCACACAACATGATGCATCACGACAAGCGCACAAGGGGCGAAGGAGGGAGAATTCCATGTCTGGAGAACTGAGTCTGAGATGGCAGTGAAGTCACATGGCCATATGCAAGCACAGAGCAAGGAACCCAAAGGTTGCCTGTAATCGGGGCTTAGAAACACAAATACTTCCCTGGTGAGGCAGGTAATGCGAATGGGTGAGGCCACCAGATGTGGCAAGGGTGGGAGGCGGTGCCAAATGAAAGTCTGTAAGCGCTCTAGGCTGGATAATTTGATGCGGGGGCTGGATCTGGCTGCTGACTGCCCCTTGAAGATGGCCCTGAAGCGCCAGGCCTCCTCCCCAGTCCTCAGAAAGGCCGCAGAGCCTGAGGAGCCGAGAACATGTCCGGGGAGAGAGCCCCCAGCAGGGTTCAATCTCAGCTCTGAATCACACAGGGAAGAGCCCCTTATGAACAGTGGGACCAGCTTGAGCAGGGAGTCCCCTACCCATCAGGAAGCTAACAGACGGGGCACAGTGCCTCCACATCTCGGTAAGGGGGGGGCATTAGGAGATCCCAGCTCTGCCCCACCCCGTAGAGCTGCGGGGTAGGCTTCACCAGATCCTCCCTGTTCTGCATCTCTGTGACAGGGTAGCACCCTGCTTGTGGATGGCTGGGACAGCTGCATAAGGCAACGTGCGCCAGACCAAGAGCCACCTGCCCCACAGCGAGTCCCCTGCCTCTGGCAAAGGGTCCGAATACCTGGAGGTTCAGCTGAACCAGGTCAGCCTCCCTCTTGGCCAAAGCTGTTTCTAAGATGCTGTTGTGTTCCCGCAGAGCCGCATTCGACTGCCCCAGGCCTGTAAGCTTCCCTCGTTCATGCTCTAACTCAAGGGCCAACTTCTTATTCAGCTCCTCAAGGCGCTTTATCTTCCTCCTAAAGCCTCTGGATTCTTGAAGCTAAAACAGATCGAAGTCACTGTGAAGTTACGTAATTACCCGTTCTGGCTAACAGAGCTAAGCTCCCCCACACCAGAAACACAACTGTGCCAAAAAGCTCCCACAGACCACCCCAGGACTGCAGCAGATGCACGCACCCCAGCTCCCAGCCCCTCAGCCTTCTCCGAGGGAGACTGGGACCCCGTGGAGAGCCCTTGGTGAAATCACCAACTGCCACGTGTAGCATCCCCTGAAGCCACAGCCTCTCTGGCCCAAGAGTTAGGTGAAGTACTTTTAAAGAATAGGTTTTCTCATCATTTGCAACCAGAGTATTCTTACCCGGGGCATCTTAACCCTAACGCTCTGACAACCACTCTGGAGGGGTGCTCGAGAGAGCATGTGAGGAGCCTCGCAGTAAGGGGGGCTGGTGAGAGGGACCCAGACAAGTGGTGAGACGGCACACAGAAGCACAGTGTGGATGCAAGCCACAGGATAGGTTCTGCCCCTGCAGGACCCTCTCTCTGCACCACAGCTGCACGGGGATGGCGAGGCCCGTCCAGCTATGTGAGGACGAAGCTCGGCCTACCTCGTCCTCCAGCTCCAGCACCTTCTCCCGGTGCTCCTCCAGCTCCTGGGTGGTCAGTGCAATAATCTCCTGGAGCTCCTTCTCCAGCATCGTCTTGTTGTGACCGACAGCCTGCAGCTCTGCCTCCAGAGCCTGGATTCTCTCCTAACAGCCAGGACGGGAAGGTGGGGTTGGTCATGGGTTCCAATGCGGCACGTGACAGGTGCTCACCTCCCTCCCTGCAGGGCGGCATCGCACCCACGGCGTCAGCCTGCTGACCACGCTCAACTGCGGCTGAGGGTCTTACCGTACTCCCCTCCCCCGACGGGACCTGGCTAACCCACCACAGTGTGCACAGGCTACGTTAACGACTCACAAAGTAACTCTTCCAGTTAAGTGAGCCGAAAATACAGAAAACCTCTGACTTACAAATAAGAATGATAAATTACTCTCTGCAGCAAGCAGACCGCACCAGGCTCGGCGGAACGAACACCACGCGTGTGCGCTCACGCTCATGCTCGCTGCCGCGGTGCGGCCACTATTAGGATCACTGCGTGTTTCTTCACTTGGCCATTCTAACCAAGGAGGTCCTACTGTTTACTCCGTCTGGGCCTCGCTGTCCTGAGGAGCAAGAAGGTGAGGAACCTGCCCGAGGCCCCAGGATTTTGCCTCTGAGGCTGCTGTACAGCAGGGGGAGAGCAGGCTCCCGGGGGACGTGTACAGTCCGTCCCTGACACCGTGGAGGCCAAAGGGCCAAGAAACAAGCAGAGAAATATTTTTCGGTTGAAGGGAAATTGCAACTTCATAAATTTTCCCCCTCCCACTATTTTATAAAGTAATCAGGTAAAGAAGTATTAAATTTACCTGATTTGGCAAGAAAACAACGTGCTATGATGGCTTCCCACTCATAAATTCTTACATGGAGAGAAGATCAAGATAAGCTTCATTTAGTAAGAAACACAATGGCTACATATACATGAAACGTTGGATAGGATTAAACAAAAAGCAAATTAATGGAGTTAGGTAGAACGTGACGCTGGCCAAAGCCGGGAGGCTGTGAGGCACCGAGGACACGGGGACGCTTGGGGAGCTCTGACAGCCTTCATCAAAGGAATAAAAACGCCCTGCGAGCCCAGAGTCCCCGCCCTGCTGGCCCCATCCTCCATCCTCTTCCAGGAGGACATCCGCCCATTTATCCTAAAAAATAATCCAGAGCAAAAGGATTTGCCTCATGATGTAACGGCAGGAAGAGCAGAGCCCGTGCCCCTCACCATGCACAGGGTCCCTCTTCTTTCTAGTCTGAGTGTTTACAGCCCCTCCCGTCCCACTTTGGCCCATACTGACCTCCTTCCCCAGCTGACTGCCATCAGCACAGCCATCTGCAACCACCCCCGACATGGACAGTGGGTGCTGCCCCCTCCACTGGCCCCTGGCCCACCCTGCCGGCTCACGGCTTTCCCTCCTGAGTGACCACATGCTGTCAGCGGCCTGTCCCGCTGGCTGCTCTGCAGCCTTCGTGTGGTCCTGTCGTCTCTCAGCTACTGCAGGAGAGCCCACGTGGTCTCCCCGACACAGCCTCGCCTGGCCTCAACTGTGCTCGACCACTGCCCATCAATGTCCCAGCACAGAAGAGTGAGGTCTCACGCTGCCCGGGCCGTCAGTCAGCCCTCCATCCCACACCAGCCCCAGCACACACCCCTGACCCCGGCCCACCTGCACGCACCCCTACCCCTGCAGCAGGACCTGCCCCCAGCCCACCATGCCCCCTAGACAGCACGAGTCTTCCTGCACGCCCTGCACAGCAGCACCCCCTGCTGAGACGCACCCCACGCACTCTAACGCCTCCTGTTTACTCAAGACCACTTCAAAGAGCTTCCCTGGACTCTCCAAATACTCACCCCCCCCCCACCCTGCCAACCCCCGACACGGGCACTCAGGCTGCTCACAGTGCTTCCCGCACTCAGGAAACCCCTCCCCAGGCACCGGGGGGGGGGGGAGAAGGACAGGAGCCCGCAGGGAGGCTGGGGAAGGCGACGGCGTGCCCTATGCAGGTGTGCAAGGGCTCATCGAGAGAATGTTCACATCGCTAGCACACAGTACTTGACAGAAACGCTGCCTACACGCCAATTCTGCCGCAGGTCTCCAGAGAGTGAATGTTTGTAACACATCGAGTCCCCAATACTGAGTCTGCACAACTGGCAGCCTGGCCAGGAGCAGACAGGTTACCCACGTGCAGAGGGAGGTCGCTGCCTCCGCCGGCCACCTGGGCTCTCATCTGGCTCAGCTCTGCCTCTGCCGACTCCTTGGCGGCGAGGGCCTCCTGCAGGCGGCGGCTAAGGATGCCCACCGCGTTCTCATAGGCCTTGTGCTTGGTCTTCATCTCCTTCTGAGCGCTGCTCAGGTCTGAGCCCAGCCGCTTCATCCTCTGCTTCTGCTCTGTGATAGCCCTGGGGTGTGGCGGGCAGGACAGAGAAGTGGGCTGAACTCCCTTCCACAGGACGCCCTGGCAGCAGCACCAAGGACAGGCTCGTCCATGCCCGTCCGTGCCCACCCCAGCCCCACCCCGGCTAGCTGCCGCTCCTCCCAGATCCATCCCCCAGACAGGGTCGGTGTCGGCAGCCCCACAGAGCCCAGCCCTGCACCTACACCTGCCCTGCTCCCCTCTCAGAGCCGCTGAAATGATCTCGTGAAAAACGGAGGACACTGCTGTCCTTCCGAACAACACTTCCAGTGCTCTTCCTGAATGGCAGTAATAATCTCAACAACGCAGCTCACAAGTAACCTCCAGCTGACAAGTAACGCAGCGCAGGCTACCTGGTGTGCACACGCACAGCAAGACGGATACACACGGGCGTCGGCCCTGCCAGGGGGACCAGGAAGGGAAGGCGCTGCCACATGCACCTGGCGTGGAGCACACACACGGAAGGGATGCCTATTCTCCGCAGGCAGCCCCCAAACCAGGATGGGGTCCACTCTCCAGCCTTCACTGTGGAATCTGACTTTCCTGGCTGCCTACGTGTAGAGCCTGTGCTCCCTCTCCTCGGCAAGGGCTCCCGACAGTGTGTTTGGGCTTCCCTGGCCCTCAGCTGCTGCGTGTCCCCAACAGAGCTCAAGGCCGCCCGCACACACCTCGGAGCCACTTACTTGGTGGCTTCTTGCTGCAGCTCTTCAATTTGCTTCTTGAGCACCTCATTGGCCTCTGTAAGAGCCACCATCTGCTCTTTATCGAACTGCAAAGACTTCAGAAGAAGGGAAGAAAAGACAAAGTGAGGAGAGCAAAGCCCACCCTCTGCAGCCTGCTTCTCAGGACCAGGCTCTTCGTGGCTCAATGGTGCTGGTTCAGGGTCACCTTCAAGGACAAGGGCTCTGAGGAGGACCCTGACACAGGTCTGCTCTTTGTGTAAGTGATCACTTTAGAACAGTCCAGATGCCTGGAGGGAACACCCAGGTCAGCCTCTGCTTATGGCTCTGCCGACAGTCCCCAAGGGAACCCCGAGCCCCCAGGAGGCCCCTCTCAGCACCTGCTGGGGTGAACTACCAATGGCTGAGGGCCTCCAGCCCCATGCTGCCTCCAATAAGGAACCTGTCGGTCTGCCTGTCCTTCCAGGACAGGAGCCGCAGGAGGGACTTGTTCCAGGCTGTTCTGCCCTCCACCCCGAGCACGTCTGGCCGAACCTCAAAGTCAAACACATCCCAGACCTGCAAGTGCGTCTCCATCTCGTTGCGCTCCCTCTGCACCGACTGGAGGTGCCCTTCGAGGTCGGCCATCTGTTGACGGACATGGGACACTTCCTTCTGCAAGCGCACGTGTTCCACCTCCACAGACTTCTTCTCCCCTTGAAGTTTAATTAACTCTTGCCTCAACTCCTTCAGCTCTGAGTCAAGCCTCTTCTTCGTGGCCTTCAGCTCACCGATGAGCTGGTCTTTGGAGGTGGCGTCCCGCCGGTAGGCCTCCACCATCACCTGCCCAACAAGACAGAAGCTGCAGGCAGCACGAGCTGCAGCCTCCTTCAACCAAAGTGCTCGCCACGGACCCATGACATAACGTGTTTTGGACTACAGGTAACACATTTCACCAACTCCAGGACACCGTCCACTGAGGCCCAGTGTCACCTGGCGGCCTCACCTTCCCTGGGGCCCAGGCAAGTGCTCTCCCCCCAGCCGCACCACCAGGCTTCTGCTGCCTGCCCCCTGGCTTGCATCCCAGCAACAAAAGCCAGAACCGCTTCTAACTCTCCCTCGGGCCGGCCTTCCTCAAAACCCTAGTGCTGGCCACGCTTTGCATTCATGCCTCCAAGACCAACACCAGCTTCGCTCACATTACACGTGAGCAACCACCCTTTGCATGAGCCAAGACTTATTTCAATGCTACATCAGGGTGTAATTTTTCAAAGACACGTTAACAGAAAAGTCAGTCTGTGTCACAGCCCGGCATAGCTCTCTGACATGACAAAAGGCCAAGATCCACATCACAGATGCCAACCCTACTCTGAAACTGCATCCTGACTCGGGACCTTAAAGCAGGAGGGGTGAGAGCGCAGCTAGAGATCAATGCCTTAAAAACAAAAACCGAGGGAGTCTAAACGTTGCTTTTCTCTTGACCAGTTTTGCTCTAGAAGAATTATTAAAACACATGGGATTTTTTTCATACATTTGCTGTGCATAAAGAAAACCAACAACGCGTTTTTACCTTTTGTTGAAGAAACTGCTCCTTTACTTTCTGTGTCTGCTTCTTCAGGGTGGCGGCCTCCTGCTGCAGGTGCTCCACCTGCAAAGGACACGCGCAGACGCTACTGAGGCCGCTCTGCCCCAGGGAGACAAGGAGGCCAGCCACCATTCCCACCTCCCTCCGCAGGGTCATCGCCTCAGCCCACAGTGTAGCCACCAGACACTGCACGATGACACAGGCAAGACTCCAGCGTGAGAGAGTACCCCAACCCCCACATCTCCGCATTTTTCAGGGGCCAGCTGGCGTCCCTCTTACGGAGCCAACAGTAAGATCGAATTCAACCTCATCCAGAAGGTCCCCACAACCCCCCTAAACGGTGCCGAGGCTTTGCGACTTGCCTTCATGTCCTGTCTGGGAAGTGACGGGGCCCAGGGCAGTGTATGCAGAGGAAACACAGACCCCTGCACTTGACTTCCCAGAGGGAAACCCACCACCGGTTTCCTCGTCCTTGATGCTCAGGGAAGGCAATCTAAAGGCAACTTGTTCCCTGACGTGAACCCCACTGCCTGCACACCCTGCACCTTCCTCGTCCTGCGTTTATTAACGTTTGCCTACATCAGGTCACGTCACGCTGTCAGTGTAACAGCTCCCAGGAGTGGTGTGCTAGCTCATGTCCATACATGCCTGGACCCTCCGGTGTCCCCTGCCTTCACCCACAGACACACGACCATCCTGCCACATGTCCAGCGGGCCCCACTGTGGGCATGCAGCAGGGAAAAACCAAAAGTTCCATGCAACTTTTCCCACATCTGAGCTCCACATCATCTGTGGACAGAAACTGGGGTTTCTTAGATTTCTTTCTCTCTTTCTTTTCTTTCTTTTAAAGATTTATTAAGACTTTATTTGAGAAAGGGAGAGAGAGCACGCTCGTGCACTTCAGCAGGCGTGGGGCGGGGGGGGGACAAGAAGAGGGAGGGAGACAAGCAGACTCTATGCTAAGTGTGGAGCTCGACGTGGGGCTCAAACCCATGACCCTGAGATCATGATCCGAGCTGAAGTCAAGAGTCAGACACTTAACTGACTGAGCCACCCAGGTGCCCCTTGGTAGACTCCTTTCAACGCGCCAAACATGACTCAGTTTCCCAGCCCTCAGCACCTACATACCCAGCAGCCAGCACGAAGCACAAGGCTTGCTGGTGTGCGCCCCCCCCATCCGAGCCCTGGGCCCTGCCCTAGAAGCATTCTTCCACGTTTACAGAGAAGGTGCTTAAACAAAGGAGCCAAGAGCCAGCGTTGGTCCTTACACGTGTGATTTCCACTCATCACAGAATGGCAGCAAAGGGCATTACCTGGCTGGACTTGACGGCTAACTCTTGCCTCAGCTGCTCTAAAACCTGTGATGTCCGTTCGGTGCCCTCTTCCAAGCGCTTGGCTCCTCTGTCCAGTTCCTCCCTGCCACTCCTGGCCGCCTGCAGAGCCACCTCCAAGACAATCTTCTCATTCTGCAGGAAGCGGATGGTGTCGTCCCTGGAGGCGGCCTCTCCCTGCAGCTCCTCCAGCCTGGCCTGCAGCTCGTCGAAGCGCATCTGCAGGTCGCCGAGGGACTGCTCCCGGGCTTGCAACGTCTCCTGCGTCGAGGTCAGCTGCCTCAGCAGATCAAGGTGCTCCTGCTGTAACACCTCGAGCTGCTGGTCTCGCTGTTGCAAAGTCAAATTCACCTGGAAAACAGGAACTAGATTCACTGTGAGTGTCCTGGAATGAAAGCACGGCCCTGCTCCAAGAGCGTGTACAGGGTTTAGATCATCTGGACGCTTTGGGGTCAGTGTGCCATATGGAAAGTTCTGGTGTGGAAGAATACCAGCAGAAGTCAACACCCAGCCAGGCCCGCAACAGCAGCCCAACTGATGATATGACAGCGTAACGAATGCGACGGACACCCCAGCACAAACGTGCACAGTGAGGCCGGCGGGCGAGGCCACGGCCGGTGCTTGCCTGCTCCAACCGCTGTTCCAGGGACGCAGCCGAGGCCGCCACCTTCTGCAGCTGCTCCTTCTCATCTTCGAACTCCTCCAGCCTCCGCTGCAGGTCCTCCTCCACCATTGTCTTTGCCTCTTGAATCTGCACAAACGCAGCTTCCTGGTCCCACATGTCGGCCTGAGCACAGAAAACAGTGTTTTTTTTAACAAGCAGGATAACCTGATGCCACTGCAGACTGAGTGGGAAAACCTCATCCACATCACTGTGCTGTCCTCGCCCCACATACAGAGGAGCCAAGGGCCACAGGGGCCCAAGGCTGGTGATCTCCTGCTGCCCAAAAGACAGGCCCCTCCACCTATTCCTCTGCCCACGGTTCCCGCGGCTGACCCTCAGGCGGGGCTAAGGGGAGAAGCAAGCAGACCACCAGCTGTAAGAAATGGGAGAAAGTGATGAGTGACCCCTCCCTGGCTGCCTCTAACGTGAGGACAGGCTGCAGTGTGTCCCTGCGTTGGGGATGTGATACTGGGAACATTCTTGTTCAGTTGGTAAAACCAGAGCAGGGCTGTCCGACAAATACCGCATTCCTTACGGTGTGATTATGTAGATAAGATCCAACACCTAGGTGTGCTTCTCAGGAAAAATCATCAGTGTATAACTTAAAGTTTTTTCAGTTCTTTGGTACTGAGCCCCTGAAGCAGATGTCTGCCGTGCCATGATGCTCTTCTGTCACCCTCGTCACCCGTGAGGACATGGGTGTGTGCAGAGAAGTGGGAGGCTGGGGAGCGGCCACAGTCCCAGGACGCCGACTTCCCACATTCTCAGCACACAACTGCCAGGCCACGTGCTGCCCAGATGTTGTGCGCTGTTCCTTCTCCATCCCCAACAAGCCTGCTGAGTATGAGTGGTCACCCTCATTTTATAACACAAAGGAACAAGGCTCAGAGAGGGTAAGAAATCACCCGGGGTCTCACAGCTAAGGAGACTAGCTGAAAGTTACTGAGCCCCACTACCCTGGAAACCTGCAGAGGCAGCTGGTCATATCCTAATTCAGGCCTTAAACGGGACACCAGCTGAGAGCTCAGAGGCTTCCAGAGACCCAACATGCTGAACGGCTTCCTCCACCTACTATGCCAGCATCTGCCCCACCGCTGGCCGAGTGCAGGGGCCCAGGCCCACGCACATCAGTGGAAGACAAGTTAGCACCAACAGCTCAGATTAGAGAGACACATGAGCTTCCAGTGAAGGTCAGGGTCGGAATCCCCAACCTTAAATCACTGCTGCTTGTCCAAAAGATCATTTTAAAAGACACTCGAATGCTTGCATATATAACGTTAATGTTTACATACACGTCTGTAAACTTTAACCTTGACCAGTGTCAAAACAAAGCCCCAACCCCAGACGACCACCAGCATGCTGCGGTCCCGGGATGGCAAGCCCTCACCTCGATGCCCTGGAGCTGGACAGCAATGCGCTCCTTCTCCTTGATGGATCTGTGCTGGGTTTCCGTCAGCTGGTGGGACAGGGACACGTTCTCAAGTTTTAGGTGCTCCAGGAGGCCTGCCTGGGTCATCTGTCCAACCTGAAGAGAAAAATTCCACAAGGTAGAAAGATTTCACACGCAAGTGCAGACCGGCATATCCCTGAGGCCGTGACGGTGAGGGTCCCTACCCAGCGATGGCCCCCAGGGGTAGCTGCTCCCCAAGACCCCCCCACGAAGGGCTTACTGCCTACCCTCCTGTCACCCACCGACACTTGGGCCATCTGGGTTGCTTGTGCCTAAGAGGGGCAGGCTGGCAGCCCAGATGTCAGTGGTCAATCCCCCCAAGGCTATGCACTTTGTAGCAAGCAAGACCTAACCAAAGTTCCCAAAGAAGATATATTTGTGAGCCCAAAGGTGAGGGGACTCATCTGGTCGCAGGGAGAGCAGGGACTGGAATCTGCACAAAAAATGACCTGACCAACTATGCCCAGGGGCGCCTGAGTGGCTCAGTGACTTAAGCATCTGCCTTCAGCTCAGGTCGTGGTCCTGGGGTCCTGGGATTGAAGCCCGCAACGGGCTCCCTGCACAGTGGGGAGTCTCCTTCTCCCTCTGCCTCTGCTGCTCCCCCTGCTTGTGCTCTCGCTCTCTCTCTCTCAATAAATAAATAAAATCTTTAAAAAAACAACAACAAAAAGCCTATGACCAGACACATCTCACGCCCTGACCTCTCAGTGCCTGTCTGAGATATTTGCCAGGCTGACCTTGGCCATTCCCAGGAAACAGTCCAGCCCGGGGTCAGATAGTCAGGCCTCCTCTGACCCACCGCCTCTCACACAGAAGCTGCCCAGCATAGCATGTCACCCCAAGATGGGGCTCAGGCCAGAGAAGCCTGCGGGTACACGGATCTGTGACTGGATCTCCCTGCACATTACTTCCAGATCTAATGTGGACACTTCTTGACTTGTGATGCCAGATGTGACCAGAAGTTGTGAATTTTGGGGTCTAAATGGAAGCTACCCAGAACACGAGGAGGCGCCATTTGCTGGAATTGTGTTCTAAGGCAATGAAAGAAAAAAAGACCACCTTGCTCTGTCCTGCCGCCTCAACGTCCCTGGCAACATTTCTGTGTTACCAGGGAAAGAGGGAGGAAATGTCTTCACCCTAATCAGGAATGCTGACCCTGGGTTCTGGAGGTATCTGAGAAAAGCAGTAATGGCTCTCAGACTCTACTGCCCGGGGCCCTCCCTCCACTTCTGTCTTATGTCAAGACACGTAAATGTAGCTTCTTTAAATATTTTATGCCTCATATAAATATACTGTCGCTTCAAGCTTGCATTAACTTGTACAGTGATTTCCAAGTATATTTTAAGTAGAATAAATGCTTACCCACATGGTCCTTTGGCTTAAAACATATGTAACACAAATATAAGAATATTTCTATTTCATGTATTTGTAGACTTGAGGTTTTTTTTGTGTTTTTTTAAGGAGCATTTGGTGAAGTTAGTATTTTACATCTACTTAAATAAAGTTTTAATTAATCTGTAATATTTTATCTGGACGAAGGAAAAAAGGGAGAGAGAACAAAACCTATAGCTGAATTCAAAAAGAAGACAGAGGCTGACCGAGGCACCATTTGGCATCCTCACGATCTAATCAGTCCAAAGCACCAAGATGTGGAGCAAAGTGCATTTCAGGCACTTGCCTACGATCCTGAGCGCCTCTGGAGCACAACAGGCCCAGAGGGAGAGGCCTCAGGGAAAAGCACAGGGCAAAGTATTACTCCATGGGCCTGGACGGTCACACGCTCCCCCGCTCCTTGTGAAGCGTCGGAGGCGGACATGCCTGCACCCCCAACAAAATGGAGAGAAACAAGAGTGTTCATGGGGAAAGACCTGGTGCCCAAGTCGCTGCACCAAAGTGAAGCTCCAACCAGAGGGTGACACAGGCTGAGCTCTGCGCGTGTCAGAAACGACCCAGGAGGGCAGTGACCAGGGCACGGGAGCTGGTATGAGAGTGCTGAGACCCAGGCAGACACACGGCTGAGAGCTGGATTTAAACCACGGGAGGCAACCCCCCCGCCCCGGGGGGACTCGTCACAGCTGTGGGCACAGGAGGGGATTTCAGAATTGAAAATGTGCAAGCAGAAGCTGCAAGGCTCCTGGTGTCAGAAGGTCGTGGAAGGTGCAGACTACATGCCATTTTTAAAAAATGTATCCATAAAATCTAAAAACAGAGAAACTTTTTAATTTAGGAGAAAGGCACCTGTTCCCCACGGGACACGTCAGGGGCCATACCTGGATGTGGGCCATCTCGCCTTGCAGTCTGACCCGGGCCTCCTGGGCCAGGGCGAGCTGCTGCTGGTACCACTGGCGCACATGCTGCAGAGATGAGATCTCGGCCTGGGACGCCTTCAGCTTGCTGCTCAGGGTGGCTCGCTCCAGCTGCACCTGCTGGAGCTGGTTCTGCAGGGCCGTCATCTGTTGTCGCAAGTCATGCACTGAAAGCAAGCAAGCAGAGCAGCTCAGAGCACCTGCTGCATACAGGAGAGCCTGCAGCTCTGCACGGACACGCCAAGCAGAGCCAGGCTCTTGGCAGAGAGCGAGACACACAGCCAACTCTCATTCACACTGCAATTGCGGGTGCTGAACCACAGCTCCCCGGGGGGAAAGAGCGGATCTACGGATCAATACACAATCTTGTTTGATGTGTGTGTGAAGCACCTTATTTAGTCTATAGTGCTGCTTCATCAACACTGAACTCACAGCCAACAGCACGATAACTCATGCCTCAACAAAGCTCACCTAACACACATATTCTCTCCATAAAACACATCACAGACTTCTTGTGCTAAGAGCACATGACCGTGTTTGGAGTTCCTTTTAAATAGTAAAACCACCCTAAAAAGCATAAAGATGCAAAGGAGGTGACGCTCAACCGTAAGAGGGCACCTGCTCAGCTGGGAGTGAGCGTGCTGGGCAACACCCCGCTTGCACAGAACGCTCCTGCCCACAAGTGACCGAGCTCAGTACTGCCTTGGGGTTACAGACAAATTTGAGTGAGCCGGGGAATTCACAATTAGGGATCCACGGATACTGAGGGTCAACTGTGTGCCCACAAAGCCACTGTGGGTGCTATAGATCTGGTCTTCGAATGGCCTGATGGTACCTGTGTCGATACACAGAATGGTACTGTGCTGCTTCCTTCACTAAAACCCACTGGGGGACTGATCTAGTCAACTCTTAACACTGATGAGGGCAGAGGGGGAGGAAAGGAGGAGACAGGAAGTCACCACAACCAAGCACGCTACAAACAAAACTGGTCAAATACTCTAAAACTAAAATTATACCCAACATTTAAGAAAACACTTACCATTTTAAAGTCCATTTCCAAAACTTAAAAAACAAACAAAAATGATAGTGTAAGAGGATCCACGATCCCTTATCAGAAATTCGTGGGGCCAGGTGTACTTCAGAAATTAGGGTGGTGGCGCTTTAGAAAGGCCATCCCAGTCCAGAACACAGCAGACACGCCCTCGGCTCCCCGTAGGGGCACTCATACCATGTGAGTCCCAGTCAGCTCTGCTGTCCAACGAGCTCTGGTCAGGTCAGGCCTTGCAAGCCAGACTTAAACATTATTTTGGTGCTTGGAACTTTTTGGATTTTGTAATTTTCTAAAGGGACCGATACCATGAAATGCTCAAAGACTGAAAACAGTCTATAGTTGTGCTTCTCAGCTAATACTTTCTTCTTTCTAGAACCAGGATAAAGTCTCTGCGACAGTACTTTGTCACTTCTTCTTTTATGTCATCACATCTGAAACCAATCTCACAGCCTTATGCGGTCCTGCACAGCAGCCCCCTACACCACCCCCACTGCTATGCGAGAGGAACCTCACCCACCCAGACTGCACTGGATGATCTAAGACCCGGGCCCACCTTCGATCTCCCAGCGCCACTCCCCCGCCCGTCCTCCTCCTGTCAGCCAGCACAGAGATGTTGTGAGCAGGCAGGTGGCTGTCTGGGCACCTGGTGGGGTGTGCGGTACACGTCCCAGGATGAGAAGACAGCGTGAGGGAAGGGCCACAACGGGTTCTCTGTGCACAGCCTGCCACCAAGTTCCCCTGACACCACTATTTCATTTGTCTCTCATTCCATAGGTGATGCCCACAGGGATCCAGCTACGGCAAAAACTGAACTTATGGTACAAAATTAAAGGTTTACTAATCCACCACAGCAGTGTTGCTTTTAAATATTTTAAATAGAGGACGCCTGGGTGGCTCAGTTGGTTAAGCGTCTACCTTCAGCTTAGGTCATGATCTCAGGGTCCTGGGATGGGCCCCGCATCGGGCTCCCTGCTCAGTGGGGAGCCTGCTTCTCCCTCTGCCTGCTGCTCCCCTGCTAGTGCACACATGTTCTCTCTCTCTCTCTCTCTCTCAAATAAATAAATAAATACATCTTTGAAAATAAATAATAAGTATTTTAAGCAGAACTGCAATTCTGAGGAATAAGCAGGGAGCTCTAGCCCCTTGAATGACAACGAACTTTGAAGGCAAAGTGGAAACACTACTACCAACTACCAAGTCCGTTTCTAAGACCTAAGCCATGCCCCTTTGCTACATGTGCAAAAATGTACAGAATTCCATGCACTCAACCAAGAACGATCCTTACTTTAGAGAAGTGGACAGCTTGTATATAAACTAGCAGGGACTACAACGTCTCCAGCATATGGATACAACAGGTCAGTCCCTAGAGCAGACGCGGTGGGCGCCCCCCATCAGGCCACGGCTTGCTGCACTCCTCCGCAAGGACTCAGGAACAGAGCGCTCACCTGTGCTGTCCCTACTGAGGATGCTGCCCTGCATCTCTTCTACTTTGGCCATGAGTCTCTGGTACTGCTCCTCCGCCACCTGCAGGTCGCTGTTGGACAACGCCAGGCTGGCGTTCTTGGCTTCCAGCATGTTCTGCAGGTCAGTCATTGCTCGCTCCAGGTCCCAGCAGGACTGCTTCAAGGTGTCCACCTCCGAGCTGAGCGAGTCCTGCTTCTGCTGGCTGCTGTGGCTGTGCTCCACCTGCGCCTGCAGCCTTGTGCTCAGAGCCGCCAGCTGTGCCTGCAGCTCTGCCTTCTCTTTAAGTGCCTGGAAAGACCCCCGATCAGAAACGGACTTTCAGAAAATGAGCCACTTCCACCCTGTGCATTAAGAGGGCCACCAAAATGAACAAGCGAGACAGAGGGGAAAGCACCATGTTTCCCATGCTTCCAGCTGCTCTAACATGATGGCTCTCCCAAAAGAAGGGAGGTTCTCCAAAGAGGCCACAGAGGCAGGAGGGGCGACCACGGAGTCTGTTCACTCTCTGCACAGCAGCACCTGAGCTGTGCAAGCAGCTGCTCACCAGCAAGGATGCTGGAAAACACGTTTGTGCAAAACACAAGTGCACCGGCGTGCACGCACACACACAAAGAAAGACTCCCAGGAGTGCTGAGGGAACCCACAACACCAAGCGCTGCTAGATTCAGATCTGGGGGCACGCCTGCAGGGAAAGACCACCTCCTACTACACGAGAAGGGCTCTGAGGGTCTCCGGCCAGGGCCACGGGGCACAGAGCACACAAGGCACCACAGGGACGCTGTCTGTAGGATAAAGCAGGAGGTGAGAGGGAAGGTGGGGCCTTGACAAGCCCCAGGCCCCAGGGCAGCAGAACATCCAAGAGACAACAGGGGAAGGGCACGAGCCCCATCTGCCATCAGCATCTCCCACCTACCCGAACGTGAGTCTATCGGGGGTGTGGCCGGGAATTCCAAAACGCAAAGTGGGCCAGACAAATGCACACCAACACACACGAGAAGAAAACCAACATCAGCACGACAAACATCAAATTCAACAAACGGAAGAACAAATAACCCCCAAGATCGAGTTAACTGAGCAAATAAGCGAGACTTTGCAGAACTTGGATTTTTACAGAAGCCAGAAAGGATCACACCCATCACAATTCACACAACGCAAGAGCAAATCAGTATCCCAGGAGGAAAAGGAGGGACAGTAAAACAGAAGCAAACAAAGGTTCCGACATCGTTCTCGGGGCTGAAGGTGCGGATGAAGCAAAAATGCGTCTGATGAGGTGACATTCCAAAGAGGGACACACAGCAGAAGTCATGTGCCACCAAAATTCACCTTCATTCCCAGCGACCACCTCCTCAGTCGACACAGGTCTATGTGCACAGAGGGGTCGGTCTGTGTCCCAGGACCACGTCACGCAGAAAACCGCGTCAGGCACGAGGGGCACGCCGGGCACAGCCACACCTCTGCGCCCCCTACTCAAGCACCCACGTGGCCATCACACCACCTCTGTGCCTCTGCGCATCCCCCACTCTCCACACCAAACCGAGAGAGCTGGATTCCACCGAACAGATTTACCCTGACTGTCAAGAGGAAAACTGAAAATTAAGGGATAGAAATAAACAGATACAGCAAAATTCACATCAGCAAAAGCAGAAGCCACAGCAGAGAGAACTGAAGGGACAAAAACAACGTTACCATGCCAGAAGAGTGAAATCTGCCAAAAGGACTGTTAGGTATCTATCAGTCAAGCTAGGACAGGGATACAGGGGAAACTGAGGCACGCAGTCAGACGGGAAACGAGCGCACTTCTTCCTGAGGCTGACAAAGCAAGCGGTCAAAGGGAGAGGACACGGAAGCTGGCTCCTGCTTCCAGGTGTCGCACACCCGCTTCAAAGCTGCACACACTGGCCCGCCCGAGCGTCCATTACCTGACTGGCCTCCGCGGACAGCGCCTCCAGCTGCCCTTCAAGCCTCATCTTGTCTTTCAGGGCCTGCAGCATGGCGTCGTGGGTCTCGGCAGCAGAGCTTTCCAGGGACACGCTGAGGGACGAGGGCACGGAGCATCAGGCACCTGAGGTCGCAGGACGCAGCTGCGCTCCTCCTCACCTGCCCCGCGTCTCCAGGCACCCACACCGCTGCTCCTCTCCCCCACGTTTTTTTAAGTTAAAAGACTTAAGTCAAGCACTAATGCTCTTACAAATGCTACCAATAAACACCCCCATGGAGCTGGAATGTCCTTACTGAAACATCAGCCGGGGGAAGCACCCGTGCAGTTTTAGAGACACGTCTGCACAAATAGTGGAAAACAGCATTATCTTAATAATGGAAATGGTTACTGATCTATTCCGTTTCTTACAAGGCAACAGAGTTGTGCGTAAATGAAATGTTGAAGACTAAGCACGTCATTGGAAGAGCAGAACAATGCTGTCCGTCAGCTCTGGTAGTGAGGGGCGGTCTGCAGACGGCACCCACCTGCTGCAGATGCTGTCTGTCCGACTCCGTGTCTCGCCATTGACCTCCTGCCCCCGGTCTTGGTGCTCGGCTGCTGCGGCCTGGAGGACATCTGTGATGGAGGGGAACTGGCCCAGTGCACCAGCAGCAATCTCTTGGCCGTTGACCACATAGGATGCTTCTCGAGTGCCCATGGTGTTCACCAGAAGCCCGCTCACCCCACGGGTAGACATGCTGCTGTGGGAGGAGCTGTCACTCTCATTCCCATCGGCCTCAGACATGTTGTCACCGGTCAGGGATGCGTTCTCCAGGTGGTCATCAGCCTCAGGACATAGGCTAACCTCAGACACCACGGACGCCACACTGCTGTGGTTCTGCTTCAGAGAGCCCCTGGCAGAGTCTGCAGCCGGAACATTTCCACCAGAACTCCCAGTACCTGCGTCTTCAGTTTTGTAATCAGCCAGAGACCGAATTTTGCTTGATTTGGAACTTTTTTTCCCCTTAGGATGTGTCAGGAGCCCTAAGCTGCCCACCTTCGGGCCTCGAGGGACACTGGTGCGCAAGAAGGAATACTCCTTTGTCAGAGCCACGGCACTGGCCCGGGGCAGGGCTTCTGGGTTCAGCATGAGTTCCGGGTCGAGTGTGCTTGACAGTCTCGTTCTAGTCGCAGGCTGACTGGACTGAGAAAGAAAAGTACAGAAATGATGAAACCAGCAGTGCTCAAATACTGCTCCCCAGAAAGGCTGTGCCAAGTACCCTCCCTGCACAAACCCTCCGCACACCAGCTCCACACCCAGTCACCGGTCCCAGCACACACCTCTCATAACTGTGACTTGGCAACGTCTTAAAACTTCTACCACAGCAAGTCCCTCTTCACAACCCTACTCTTAGGAGGCTTTCCTGGCAGTCCTCCTGCATTCACTCTTCTCAACAGACTTGAAAATGTTCAAGTTGTTATTATTATATTTTAAAGATTTTATTTATTCAATTGTCTCAGAGAGAGAGCTAGAGAGAGGGCGGGCAAGCACGCACAAGCAGGGGGAGTAGCAGGCAGAGGGAAAAGCAGGCTCCCCACTGAGCAGGGAGCCCAATGTGGGACTCGATCCCAGGACCCTGAGGTCATGACCTGAGCCGAAGGTAGACGCTTCACTGACTGAGACACTCAGCCACCCTGTTTCTAAACCATTTCTACTGCCATTTTAATTTAATTCTTAGATATTTTATCATTTTATTGTTGTAATTATTATCTTTTCCCACTAATTTTATAACTAGTCATATTAGGATAACTATTGATTTTTCATATTTGTATTTTTAACTGACAATATTCTGAATCATTATTTTAATAATTTTAGAATATTTTAATAAATCTATTATAATTTTTTCAGGTGATCCTCTAGTTTTCCAAGTTATTACCAAGACCTGCAAATAACAACATTTTCCCTCTTTTTCAGTATTTTTATCTCTTACTTTTCTTATATTATTATGTCAACTAGAACTTCCCAAAGGGCCTTAAAGGAGATGGAGGATGATGGCAGACGTTGTTCCTTGCTGCTATTTCGTAAAGATTTTATTTATTTGAGAGAGAGAGAGAGAGTGCCTGTGAGCAAGGGGAGGGGCAGAGAGGGTGGAGGGAGGAAGAGAGAGAGAATCTCCAGCTGACTCTGCACTGAGTGTGGAGCCCAGTGCAGAGCTCCACCTCACCACCTGAAAACCACGACCTGAGCCAAAACCAGGAGTCGGACACTTGACCAAATGAGCTCAAGGCGCTCCCCAGTTGCTTTTCAAAAGGACTTTCTCTAACAGAGAAATAGCCAATCCTATGCTTATTCCATAAAATCAGTGCAATCGCGATAGGGCAAGGGGACAAGGTGGGGAAAGGGAAACATCTCAAAATGATACTGGGATGCGACGGGAAGAACAAATGAGCAAAAATGGCTGGAAAAGAGTCAGGGTGTAGGGCAATGGATAGACGGGCCAGTCCAGATCCTAACACAGACTGTGAAACCTCAGTAAGTAGACCCACTGAGAACTGAAAAGCAAAAGACAGGCAGACGACACCAAATGCAGCCCAGAAATCCATCCAAGTACAGGTGGGCTGGCAGACGTTCAAGCTGCCACGCAACAAAGCAGGGCTACAGCTGCTGAGGGGACAAGCAACGTGAGAACCGACCCGCTATCCACAGAGGGGCGAGTTCCCACCTCTCACCATCATCCAACACATAGTTAAAGAACACATTCTAAAATACTTTTTAGGGGCGACTGGGTGGCTCAGTCGTTAAGCGTCTGCCTTCAGCTCAGGGCGTGATCCCTGAGCCTGCTTCTTCCTCTCCCACTCCCTGCTTGTGTTCCCTCTCTCGCTGGCTGTCTCTCTCTCTGTCAAATAAATAAATAAAATCTTTAAAAAAATAAAATGCTTTTTATACTATCTTATACTTTTTGTATAAGAAGAAAACATTGGCGAACTTATTTATAATCCTCAAATGGGAAGATCCTTTTGAAATATGACATAAACCCCAAAAGAAGTAACAGCAAAGATAGAAAATTTTGACTACAAATATTTAAAACTGATGTGCAGTGAAAAATACACCTGAGAAGTAGTTAAAAGATATGTCAAACAGGGAAAAAATATTTGCAATAAAGATGAAAAAGGGGTAATTTCCCACATATGTCACTTATGTAGCAAAAAGAGGCCAAAAGAAAAATGAGCAAAGACTGACAAAGATACACAAACATGGCGCATCTGGGAGGGTCAGTCGGCTGAGTGTCCAACTTGTGGTTTCAGCTCAGGTCACGGTCTCAGGGTCATGGGATCGAGCCCGACGTCAGGCTCCGCGCTCAGTGGGAAGTCTGCTTGAGATTCTCTCTCTCCCTCTGCCACTCCCCCACTAAAATAAATAAATCTTCAAAAAAAAAAAAACCACACAAACCACTAACACATAAAAGGTGCAAACTGCTAGGAGACACTGTTGTTCTCACCTGTCAGAGGACAAAATCTAATTTTTGTTATTTTAATGCTCACAAGGACAACACTGGCAGTGTCATTCTGCTAACTGGAATATAAGCCAGCCCAGCCTATCCAGAGTGCAACGAATATCAAACTAATACAGAGAACCTTTACCTAATAATCTGACGTTCAAGGATTCGTCCACAAAAGTCCACCAAAGCACAAAACACTCACTGCAGCACTGTCTGCAATTTCAGAAATCTAGAAACAACCAGGGGCACCTGGGTGGTTCAGTGGGTTAAGTGTCTGCCTTCGGCTCAGGTCATGATCTCAGGGTCCTGGGATTGAGTCCCACATCCGGCTCCCTGCTCAGCGGGGAGTCTGCTTCTCACTCTCCTTCTGCCCCACACCTCCCCACTCCTGCACTCACACAAGCAGGTGCTCTCTCTCTCGCACAGTAAAATCTTTTTTAAAAAATACAAAAATTGAGAAACAACCAAAATATCAATCAGAAGAGGTTGCTAATGAAATGCTGGTCCACGCGCTATTGTGAAGGATGACAGCACTCAGCACATGGTGAGAAGGGCAGGCAGTGTGAAGAACCGACCACCATTGAGGCATAACAATGTTTTCAAAGTGTTTATCAGACTGTAAACAGGACAGAACTCTTACTCACCATGACTGACTCACATGTGGCATGTGAATGTGGGGTCTGAGCTATGTTCCTCGTGTAAGCGAAATATTCCCAAAGAAGTGTCCTTCTGCTCCTAGTTTAGTTTCAGTTGCTTATTTTGCATACTTTGATTTCTACCAAATTCCTGCCTTTTAGCACCTGCTGGACGGTCATAAGCCCCTTCACAGGGACCGACCACCATAATGAGTTCTGGCAGATTCTCCCATTCTAAGCTAACCCGTACTCAGAAAAACCTCGCTCGGCAACCTGCGCTCTTCCACACGCTGGCAGGTGGTGCCGACTGGTCATGAGCATTTCACGTGACACCCAGGAGCACAGCAGTGGGGAGCACAGCTCGGCGTGCAGACAGGCAGGTTCAGACCCCCACGCAGCCAGCCATTCCGCTCTGAGCTTCAATGACAGCCACTCCTTGAAGGGCTAAGGAGGCCTAAACAAGACTCTGGTCTGAGCACAGGACAGCACCCCCCAGAATGCACTCTGCTTCCGCTGGCCCTGCCCCGAGAGTCTCTGGAGTGGGACAGGTGGTGGTTCTCATACCAGCATCTTGCTGCCCACCTGCCTGCCTTCTTCAGGGTGTGGGCGGCTGAGCACGCAGGGACCATAAGTTGGTCAGAATAGCATGAGACAAATGCAATGCCCATTTCCATCACTTGAAGAGAAGTTATCTTACTGAAGACTAAGGAAATATCCTTCCATTTAAACCATCAGTTATGCATCTATATCATTTTTTTAAAGACTTTTTATTTATTTCTTTGACAGAGATAGACAGCCAGCGAGAGAGGGACACAAGCAGGGGGACTGAGAGAGGAAGAAGCGGGCTCCCAGCAGAGGAGCCCGATGTGGGACTCGATCAAGGAACGCCGGGATCACGCCCTGAGCCGAAGGCAGATGCTTAACGACTGCGCTAGCCAGGCGCCCCTATTTTATATCATTTTTAAAGACAAGAAATGATGCTAAATTTCACATGTGGAATCTTACACAGAACTCCTGACACATTAATCGCCTAATATTGGACGACCCAGGCAGGCCTCCAGGAGGTAGACTGAGGACAGGCCTCTGGGAAGCAGAGTGAGAACAGGTCCCTGGAGGCAGGGTGCACAGGCCCTGGCCGACAGTCACTGTCTGGTCTATATTCTGACTCTCACTTCACCGCTGAGTGACCTCTGATAAGCCCCTTACCTACCTGAGCCTCGGTTCTTCTTCCGTAGGGAACTGAACACAGTGCCTGGCACGAAATGATGACTAGCTGCTATCGCTGTAACTTCTGCTGGGCCATCGGGACACACCCTGAAAGCCCCTGCCCAGGCAGAAGAGCCTGGTGGTGGCTCCTCCAGCTCACTTACATTGGCTTTGGAGCAATGACACCTATAACGTCACAGTACCCTCCTGGGAACACAAAGAGCCTGATGGGGACATGTCACCACTAAATCACTCACTGAAACCGTGTTTAAAGGTTAATTTTAATTTTAAATCCTTTTAATTTGAAATTCTCAAGTACACAAAAGTTGGACAAAGTATGAAACACCCAAACCCAACTGCCCAGTCATTTGATATGATCAAAAAGACTGTGCTCATTAGCATGCCAACAAAAGTTTCCTACCTGAACAGAACTGACGTCAGCATATACTCATCAAATCCACGTGACGTGGCACATGCTCTGACACTGTACAGACCACCGGTCAACAGACGCTACAGTGCTCACGAAATAAACCTAGAACTGACTGCTCAAGGAGGGAGAAAAATTATACCCAAGTACTTGCAGTCTCAGCTTTTCAAATGGCAGATACAGGAATCAAATATGCTCAACTACAGGGAAGGCGGCCCATATGGGACAGGAGCCACAGTCCTGCTATAGTCTTCCCGAAGGGTGGGAACTGCAGAGAGAAGTGATCTTCCCAGAGAAGCACAGGCCATCCCAGCACACACAAACCAACGACAGGTAGGTCCTAGAAATGCTGTCGAATTTCTCTTTCCCACACATGAAGTTCCCCATTAGCTTGTTCAAGTCAGGGAGACTCACTCTTTCCTGCTGGCGCTTCACCCTGTACTGTCTGAGCTGTTCTTCCAGCCGTTTCCGAGCCTGAAGGCGGACCTGCTCCTCCTTCTCCAGGGGCAGGGAAGCCTCTGTCGAACCTGCGGTGAGGAAATGATCGTTTAAAAACTCATAAAGCACCAGGGCACAGAGGACAAACCAGAACAGCAGGTAGGCTGTTTAGCGTTCCATTACCAATTAAATATGATTTAGCTTCCAACAATGCTTCGCCTTCTAGTTTGAAAGAGCTATTTCCTGATGGAGAGACAACCGGGAGCCCTGCACGTGCATGGGAGAAGACCCACTGGCAAAGCACAGGGTCTGTGCTCACACCACCCGCATGTCACTCCCCACAGGAATCCAGCTGGAAAACGGACACAGCTCACCCGTGACTTGCAGCAACACGAGAACTAAATCTAAAGTCAGTGCCAGGGCCCTCAGCTCCCACGCAGCTCCAGCTGTGCTCGGGAGGTCGCACAGCAGCACGTGGACAGTCGCATCCACACAACTGTACTGAGGGATAATCCGAGCACGTGGTCAAGGGACACCAAACGTGACTTCCTCACAGTCGCATCTGCGGACACAATCTGACCCATGGCTTATCTAATTCCCACAGCGAGTCCTGTTACAGTCAAGTTTTGCAAAATCGAAAGGCACTCATACAAGCAGTACTCAGACATTACCTACTAAGGAAAAAAACTGTTCACAGTGACCCATTCGGGACTCACCTCAAAGTGAAGCCCGAGCAGGAGTCCCCACGGGGCCTGAGGCTGGTTACCTCAGTTTCCTGACAGAGACAACTCCTGTCCAGGGGCCAGACTCAAGGACAGGAGGGGAAATGAGAACTTTTTGGCCAAAAACAGAATTGAGAATATCTCAAAACCCTAATCTTTTATTTTGGGTAATAAAAGGGCTGAACAGTGAGCAAAAGGAACGACAGCCACAGGATTCTTTCACACTCAGCCATGCACCTGGAATGCTGCCAAGGACACAGGCAGGGTCAGCTCCCACACTGATGAGAGCAGGAACATGTCCTCATTTAGCCACTTCACAGACACCACCTCCTTCAGATGTGGACTCTGAGAAGATAAGCAGCTGTGGTTTAAATCATCCCTAAAGCCTCAGGGGCGCCTGGGTGGCTCAGTCAGTCCAACGTCCAACTCTGGTTTCAACTCAGGTCACAATCTCAGGGTCGTGAGGTTGAGCCCCGGGTCAGACTCCACGCTCCGCCAGGAGTCTGCTGGAGATTCTCTCTCTCCCTGTCCCTCCCCTGACTTGCAAGCACGCACCCCCCCCCAAATAAATAAAAATCTTAAATAATCTCTAAAACCTGCATAATTGCTAGGAACCCATCAAGTCATTACTAATGTGTGCGTTTATCACTGGAAAGGTCTACTACTTTTCACAAGGCTAAGGGACCCACATGGCAAAAACCTAGGGGTCTACAGCCTCAAGCACGGAGCCCAAGTCAGCAGACTCAGGGCTGGGTAAATACTCGCCAAGAGGGGCAGCTGGCAGCCGCAGAATACTGCCATGTAGGTACCTGGGGTTAGGGCTCACAAATCCCTACAATCAAGAACCCAGACTCATTATATGACAGCTCTGGACTTCGATGTTGACAGTTAAAAGTTATTTTATTTTTTTAAAGTAAGCTCTACACCCACATTGTGGGGCTTGAACTCACAACCTCGAGATCAAGAGTCACACACTCTACCAACTGAGCCAGCCAGGTGCCCCTAAGTTTACAGAAATTTTAAAAACACATTGCAGCCCTAGTAAAATAATGCCTGTGAAGAAAAGGGCAAACAATCCAAAAGAAAAATGGGCCAAACAAATCAACAATTCACAGAAAAGAATTGGTAAATGGCCAACAGGTAAAAGATGCCCAAATGATCAGGGAAGTGTGAGCTCCAAACTAAAGTACCGAAGAAGTGTTGTGGCACAGCCAACAGGCTGGTGAAACTGAGAACAGTGCGTGCCCAGGGGGAGCCCAGGCCTCTCAGGGTCGTTAGCGGTATAGCGAAAGGACTGGGCACGATGGAAAAAAGATGCCATTGCTTTCGACCAAGTATTCTGCTTCTGGGATGCAGTCCACAGAAATCAAAGCACGAACGCTGCTGGATACGTGTCCCACAGCGCTCTCCGCAGCGTTAGTCATGCTGGCCGATGGAACAGACACAGAGACCCACCCGGCCACGCCACAGGCTCTTGACCAGCCTTCAAAGAATGAATCTGCAGTTGCATCAGACAGAGTGGGGGCAATCTCCACATGATAACACCAAACAGGAAATATGACCATCTAATCCCTTCTTTAAACACAATGACTGAAACTTGGCTGTTTGCAGGGCCATAAAGGATCATGTGAGAATGTGGCTCGCTAGCAGGGGAGTGGTGTGAGAGGTAGAAACGGCATGTGTGGTACGATCCCATTATGTAAGATCGTGTGTGTCTGTGTATGACAAACGTGTTGGAAAAAGGCCTGGATGTTTCCAGGGCTGACGGGCTGCCACTCTGTGACCTGCTCACCCCTGGGTCCCCACGCTGATTAAAATAATTCAGAAAAGAAAGCTGTCGAACTTCAACTCCCCGATGACTGTTTGCTCACCATCCTGGGAAAAAAAAGACATGCCGCACAGTCCTTTAAATCCAGACCTGGAGCAGCATCCCCAGTGTCAACCATGAAGAAGTGTATTTTCTCTCTAAAAGGGAGCCACTTGTTCAATGCACAACCCAGCACAGTGATACATCGGTGATGACAGAGGGACGAGCAGCAAGCCGGTCAAGGCACGTGCCTCTGAAGGGTGGTGAGTAACAAGGGAGGCAGGAGGAGGGTTGGGGGAGAGCGGGGAAGAGCCCGGTGGGAACAGATGCTTACACAGTTGCGTTTCTTGCATAGGAAGACTGAGTCTGAGAGACTGCAAAGCTTCTTTTCTAACACTGCCCTCAGCACTAGTCCCCTGAGACTTCCTTAGGTTGTCATGGAAACCAGCCACACCTGGAGAGGCATCGGGACCCCCTGGGCTTGTGGGGGGACCGAGAGATGACGGGTCTGGGAACGGTGACGTCGGCCCATTCTGACAGGTGTCGCCCTTGCTGGGTACATCCGGGCCTCCTCCACCGTCTGAAGCTCTGTGTACCTGGATACTGGCACCTGGAAAAGAGAGCATGCTGGGCTATCATGGTTTTAACAACTAGATCGAGTTGTTTTTCAGACACGCAGCTAACACAGGACAGAAGGGACTGTAGATGCAGGAGCATGAGCTATCTCCACGCCCCATGAGACCGTTTGCTCTGGGAGGAGAGCAGGCCTCACTCTCCTCACATAAGTGGGTGGTATCGGACAAGCAGCTCAACTGCTCATCTGTGGAACCGAGATTGTGGGATTTAAGTAGTAATGTCTCCTTTTCATTTAAACAAGACCAATGAGAAATCCCATGAATGTCTGGTTTTAAAAATAGAAAAAGGAAATAAATGCTAAAAACAGAGCTGACAATGTTCCTAACAGGCACTGGAAACAGCACGCTAACCAGAGCCACAGCCTCGCGCTTACACCAGGGCAGTTCCAAAGTTGTTTCAAAACGTAAGTTTATCCTGCAAAATGAGAAATCTAAGGCAAAGAGGTACAGTAACTGATCCGAACAACTAAGGCAGAGTCAGAGTCTGTACTTCTGTTTGATGAGAGTTTGCTAATTAAAAACCCAAGTTTAACCAGCGATGACTATACACCCGCGTACCCAGCTCAGTTTCACCCACTAACATCACTATACACAGATTTGTCATACACTAACTGAAACCTATTTCCTTGTCTGAAGAAAAAAAAAGACTTCTTACAATTAAATGATTTTTACCTTCTCTGCCCCCTCACCCCAGTAAGGGAGCCAGTTGGCAGTCAAGAACCAAGACGGCGCCTGGAGGGAGGAAGGGAGGGTCCAGGGGCCTCTGGGTGTGGTTCTGGAGGTTCCCAAGGGCAGCAAGGTCCCAGCCTCCCACAGGGATCCACGTCACTTGGATCCCTGGACGTACCCAGGATGCATCCAAGAAACTGCCCTTTGCCCAAGGAAATTCAAAATGGGTTTCTGACACTTGACATGTGAGCTCCAACCAATACAGCGATTCACTGTCACACTTCCCTGAGAGTAAAAACCATAGAAACAGGGCACCACAGACTCAAAGCAGAATGAGGACACTGGACCACAGCCCTGACCTGATCGTCTGCTCTCATGCAAACATCCCTTTGGCTCCATGATGGGTGAGGCGGAAGGGGAGCCTACATTTCAGATACAAGGTAATCAGGTCAATACCACTTTCTGATGGGCTTATAGATCCGGGAGAGTCTCTACATCTTCCTGTTCACATGACAAAATAATTTTTTGAGCATTATATTGCACTTTAAAAAAATCTAGAAGGCGGCCCCAAAAACATTAAGACTATTATTCCCAAACACAAGTCAAATCCTGGATAAACAAGTAACAAAGATGACGACACAATGACAAAATATGGCTACTACCACTTCTCGCTGTGTCTGAGTACTTGTGTCTTATGCACCATTTCTTTCAGGCCTCACAACTACCCTCAGGTGCGTGCACCGTTCATCTTCCATTTACACAAGAAGTGAAATGAGATCAAATGAGAGCCCTGCTTGAGGGCTCACTGTCTCAGTGACAGATCTAAGAGCTGGCTCCCTGTCTATCCTGCTGTTGAATCCCTGGTCTTGGGCCCCTGCTGTTATCAGCCCTGCCTGGCACTGAAGGAGCACTAATCAACAAAACCATTCAGATGCAGGATCACTTGCAAGAGCAGAATGCAGTTTCTGCCAGCAAATCGGTAGGTACAGACTCTACGACCTCCAAGCACACATCGCACCGACCCTCCTAAACAGGGAGGGGCATAAGAACCGAGTGAATAATTCACCCTGTAGTTCTGACACACGAATAACCCACCAGCTAACATGCAAATGTGGTCCAGTAATCCTTAGATCACTACTGGACCACTTCTGGATCCCAGTTTGTAAAACTTAGGCAACCCACCAACAAGAAAGGTAGGATGCTAGGCAGGGAACAACGCGGCAATGAAGACGCACAGAAGTCTTGAGGGGAAACAACGCCGCTGCAGCCTGCTGGAGCAGAGCACAGGACAGCTCCTGCTCTACTTAACACGCACGGTACTTGATTTCCAGTTGCCACCAACTAAGAAAGAACACTCACCTGAGTAGTAAAAACACTCTGAACATAAAGTTCGTTATGGTCTTAAACACCACAGTCATGTTCCAAAATGCAAGAGGACCCACGTCCTCCTATTTAACGGCAAAATGTCATCAGCAAAGAGTAACCGGTGACTTACACTGGGCTTCATCCCACTGGTCAGGCAGCGCCGGTGAGCCTGGGGGCTGGGGGAGGGCCTCCGGGTCAGCTGGGGTACCACTGCTGGCTCCGGCTGGCATCCTGTCCATGGTCAGAACAGCACAGGCTGGGCTGAGTCTCAGGGGCTGCAAGTGAGCTGCTGGCAGGTTCAGTTTCGGCCATCAGCAGGAGCCAAGAGCTTCTGGGAAGAACCACACTAGGCCTTCCATTCTGGGGAGATCTAAAGTCTCATAAGTGGTTTGAAATCAAACCAAGTAATATCATGATACCTGATAGGAGGGAGAAAAGAAAGAAAGAATTACGAATCTTCATTTGTCAGATTTGAATAATAATTCCAGGACTAACATTTGGCTCCCAACTCACATCTATATAATAAACACAGATTTATTCATTCAGCAGACAACGCTTCAGTACCTACAATATCCCAGGTTTTGAGGATAAAATGCTGAACCAGCCAAACCTGGGCCTGTTCCTGAAGGTGCTTAGTGTCTGCACTGGTGCTGGCTCAGGGCCATCCTGCCCAGCGGAGCTGGAACTGGAACTGTAAACACCACAGGGAGCCTCCGAGCAGAGGCAGGGCTTGGTAGGCTGAGGAACGGAGTTATTTGTTAAAATTTAAGTAATCTGAGTTAAACAACCACATGTGACCAGTGACGTCTGTACTGGACACGCAGGCCTAAGCACTCACAGGGCTCCCAGGGCAAGCCCCCCTCCCAGGAAGCCTGACCTGATGGTTGAAGACGCAGGTGCACAGAACGTGGACACCGTACACTGTATCGGGGCAAGCACAGGGAGATGAGGACACATGGAAAGGAGCCTCCATGGAATTGGGGTCCAGAGAAGGCATCTCACAGCAGGTGACCAGTCTCGTCTTTCATTTCTGTCAGGATCAGCTTTTAGCCCATCCTGCGAGGCTTAGTTCAAGGGAGGAAAACTCCACCCCAAGTTCAGCAGCTGGTTACCGTTTTGGAAGCGTACTGAGGACATTCATAACCTGTTCCTCGTCATCAGATAAGGCTGGAGCCGCATGCATTCTGCACAAATGTTGGCATTTACTTCCTTTAAAATAAGTTTCACACTATCCTATTCCGGGTTTCATGAGTTTCAGGACAAAAATTTATAGGACTTCCTTCTCCAGCTTACAAATCCCACACAGACCTTTCAGATAGGGGCCTGAGCAGTGGCCACACAAGGCGGGGGACTGAAGCCGACGCCACAGCAGGAGGGTGCCGGCAGGCTCTTTCTCCACAATCCTCTCTTGCCGTACCTCATGACCAAGCAGCCACTGGTGGCTGACATAACCTGGTCTCCCCATGATCGAGGCACTAGTGATGGCAGTGTCCCCCCGTGTAAACCAGGAGTGTCTGGCTTGCAGCTCTAATCATCCACACATTCCACTCTGCTGCCTGGCACCCTAGAGGCCAAAGAGGCTATGGGTCAGTACCAGTGCTGGTAAGAATATGAAACGGTTGGGGCGCCTGGGTGGCTCAGTCGTTAAGCGTCTGCCTTCGGCTCAGGGCGTGATCCCGGAGTCCTGGGATTGAGCCCCACGTCAGGCTCCTCCGCTGGGAGCCTGCTTCTCCCTCTCCTACTCCCCCTGCCTGTGTTCCCTCTCTCGCTGTCTCTCTCTCTGTCAAATAAATAAAATCTTAAAAAAAAAAAAAAAGAATATGAAAAGGTTATATGTACATTAAGAGTAGAACCAGCACTAAGGACTGTACTAGAAAGAACAGGATAGAACGTGTGACAACAGGGGTGACGACAATCCAACCAGCTAACAGAAAAGCACTGGGTGCCAGTGTGGCTCAGTGTCTCACTTACGTAAATATTTGAAGACTGAAACAATACCTGGATCACAGAAATGAAGAGAGTTACGTGACGCTGTCTGCAGTGAGTTTGCTATCTTGTTTTTGTCTCTACAATAATCAGTAACCTCTTTCATCCCCAAAGCCTTTCTGGGGTGGGGTAAGGGGTGGAGAGACAAACAGGCTCTTGGAGGCTCCACACCTGTCCCTGCACATCCCACAGGGCCCTCCAAAAATCACCGTTCCACAGGGTCCCAGCTCCACGGAAAACCACTTGGCTACTGTAGATGGCTGATCGTATAGAGAAGATACCCACAAAGCAAGGCAAGGCATACGAGCAGCAGGACAGCCAGGCTGTCCCCTTCATCGCACGCCTGCCACTTCAAGAACATGCAGCAACACAGTGGAACGCGGGACCAACTGTCATTCACAGGGCATACTGTATGTGCTGCCCAACCCGAAACGTTCCTTCACAAAAGAAAATGTTTGCATTTTGCCTTCGAATTTCCTTGTTTCTGTCCTGTGGGGGTACGGGTGAAGGTGTGTAAATCATCTTTCCCTATGATGCCTGAAAGGGTAGCAACAGCAGATGAGTGCTTTTCAGGCAGAAGCTGGTTTCTCTGCCATGGATGCGTCCTCCCCCTTGACCACCAGGCAAATTCCCAAGGACCCTTGCATGTCTACCATTCGGCATTGCTCTCAAATCTCTCCTCGGCATCAGGTAAAGCACCTGTCCCACTCCCTTCTGCCATCGAGATAACCCTTCTGTGCACACCACCCTGCAAATGTGTGTGTGCCCATCTCCTCCACCATGCTGCAGGAACCTCGGAGGCAGAAGTCACTGCTCCAAGTCTGCCCCTACCCCTTAAACATGCCCTACTCTGAGCTGTGCTCAGCGCAGGCTACTGACTTCAATCTTTGGCTTTGCCAAGTTCCACCCCTTAGCAACCAAGCTAGTGGCCCCACAATACAGTGTTTCCCTCCTGAACACCAATGCTGCCTTTTCAAATACAGAAGAACTCTAACCATTCCTACTGAAAACACGTGGAAGCTACAGTTCCAGTGAGAGACAAAGAATGCCCCTGGAAGTTATCAAGTGGCAGAGCAGCATGTAATGGCCACATCCCAAAAAGGCAACGTCACCTGGATAAGAAGGAAGAGCAGGCGGCCAGACAGACTTCACTCATGTACTAGAGACAGAATATGCCAACCGGACAAGGGAAGGCAAAGCGGCCGCCGAGGAGCCGTGGAGAACGCGCCACCGAGGTAGGCAGTGACAACACTGGACCCTCACACTGCCCGGGAAAGAGGAACTCTGGCTGAGATGTTCAGGTTCCACCAAACATGGAGACAAATGGGTCAGGCCGTCTAAGCCCGATGCCATCACATACTCATTTAATTCCCTTTATTTGGATTTCTTAAAAAACAAGAAACCTGCTGAACCTGAGAGTTCCTACCCGCTTCAGAGCTGGATGATGGAGCCCTCCACAATATGAGACCCTGGGCCTGGGACGTGTCCTGGTAACTCTTAAAGATGGCTCCTGTTCACGTGCAGCTCCTCCTGCAGCCAGACAACAGACAGAACTCACTGCCCAGAATGGCCTCTGGTGAGGCGGCATCTCCCTGTAGGTAATAAGATGGCATTCTCTGTCTGTCCTCAGTCTCAGGTGAACGTTACTTAGCGTGACTCAGTCGTCAGGGTCTCATTCCCTCACCACTGACAAAAAGAGGGCAAGAAGGGTCAGAGAGCTGGGAGCACAGCACAAGGAAGCTGTTATTAGTAACATACATTCCAGTTCCTGATTTAAAACAAAATTACAATACCAGTCTTATCACAGCAGCATTTTTGACCACCTGTACCCTGCCGTTTCCTGGAGGGAAGAGACAGGGCAAAGTTATGCCTTATAATGTGTTCGTAACTCAGAATTCACGCCATCTGACATCGAGGGACTTCATACCAAAAAAACTGGCTCAGGCAAGTGTGTGTGACTTCCGGCTTTCCCCATACAGTGGGTGACGTGAGTGCCAGATACACACGAATAGCTCCACGTACCCTGCCTTGTTCAGGTTGTTTCCACTGGCAATTACAAACAGCACGGCCAGAGAGCAAATAGGACTTCCTCAAGAAGATAACGTCTTGCTGAGGCCACACCAGTCACCACAGGTAAACAGGGGCCGGTGTGCAAAGCCTCTGCAGAGCAACGCTGTGGAAAGGGTGGGCTCCAGTGTCAGCCCCGACTCCTGCAACCTCAGCTGCACGGTCCTGGCAGACTTCTTAACCACTCCTAGCCCACTGCCTCATCAGTGAGATGATGAGAAAAAGAATACAAAATTTTGCCAAGATGAAACACAAGGCACAGGTCCGTCCCACACCCTCAATAAATGGTCAGTGTTATTATTAGCGTTGTTTTCTCTTCAGCGTTTGCTTATCAAAACTGACAGGTAAAGCCAACCGAAGATATTCTCGCTTAGGAACGTACGCTGTTGAAAACTGGCCAGAAACAAAAAAATAAAAAACGCTACTTTTGAATCTGAGTAATGTCAGATGATTTTTATTTTCTTTTCCTGACATTCGAGGTACGTGAACTGAAAGCTCTGGCTCCAGAAATCGTTTAGCAACACTAAAGGAACGACGTGAAGTGTTTTAAATGTGTGACTCACCTGTAAATGGCAGACTACGTCCCAGCGGTTTTTAATCACACTGACAGTAAAACCCAGGCCTGAGCATGAACTAGGAAGCGGTCGGCCACCCGGCTCCTCCCTGCGCTGCAGCCCTGTCCCCCGTCATTTTCCTCCCTTCTCATGACGACCTCGACATACTTCTTTAGCGAAGTCCCCCGAGGTTACTCCTCCCTCGGGGTCACCACACTGCTGCTCCTTCTGCCCGAAACACTCTCGTCCCACAGTTTTGCACGACTGGCTTCTGGCCACGGAGGCCTTCCCGCAGACCCAGCCCATCCTAGGGCCGCACTGACGTGCCCATCGCCCCCCTGCAGCCGAGTTCAGCGCGTCCCAGGACCTGCAGTGCACAGCGCCTGTCACACCGCTAACACCCGCCAGAGCTGTCCGCCGGCTCCGGAGGTCCAGGGGCCGCGCCTGGCCGCGCTGCCTCGGGCAAGGACCGCGCTCAGCCCCCCGGAGCTGGCCGGAGGCGAGGTGCAGGGACGGGCGGGCAGCTACAGGGACTCCCTGCAGCCGACAGCAGGTCACGTTTGTCACCTCTGACAGAAACCGCGCCCCGTTCCGCACACGCAGCGCTCGGGAAGGGCTCGCCGGGCGGGGATTCAGGAGGCCGGCTCCGGGCCCCGAGGCTACCAACGGCGAGCTGCGGGACCGACGCGGGGCGTAGCCGCTCCGGGTGGAGCCGCGGCCAGGCGGCCGCGTCCGCCCAGGCCCCGGCGCCCCTCGCCCACCGCCTGGCCTCCGCCGCGACCGCGCCGCCGCCCCCCGGCGACCCCGCGCCCTCCCAGGCCGGAGTCCCAGGCCGGGCGCTTGCCCGCGACCCTCACCCGAGCGCTGTGGAAGCCTCGGCGGCCGCCGGCCGCACTGCTCCAGCGGAGACGTGGCCGCGCGAGGGGCGGGGCGCGGCGCGTCAACGGGCTAGGACCCCCCGGAAACAGCCTGCGCGCGCTGCCTCCGTTCCGGAAGACAGACCGTCCTCTTCTGCTAGCTAACAGCCGCTCTCGGCCCGGGCTGCCCCGACCGCAGGGTGGGACTCGAGAGCCCACTCACAACGGGCGCGAGGCTGACTTCAGAAAGCGAGTCTGCCAGTCTCTCCCTTACGGAAATGCAACTTGTGGACTTGCAGGGCCAACTCCAGCAGGAAGCTAAACGAGCGAACTTCCGGCGGAAGTGGCGTGGCCAGGGCTCGGGTCCCCGCCCCTCCCAATCTGTCAGGCTGTGGGCGTGGTCACCCCCGCCCCGCCGCGGCCCCGCTGTGGGGCGTGGCTAGGAGGCGCTGGCGGTGGGGGCGGGGCGATGGGCGGTGTCCGGGCCGCTGGGTGGGGCGGGTGCGGGGGTGTCTCCGCCGGCCTCGAACCCCGAACGCCCACCTCCCACGGCGCCAGTTCTTGTTTACCGCAAGGTGCCGATGCAGAAGTGACTCCTGGGGCGCCGCATTGATGTCCTACCTCTTCGGCAAACACGGCAACGTCGGCACGGGCCGCGAGGTGGAGGCGAAGGGTTTCCCTTGTTCTGTTCTGGGTCTGAAATCGTTCCGGTGCCGTTCTTTGAAAACCCTGTCCTTCCTCCATCGACTTGCTTTTGCCGCTTGTCCAGAGTCGGCCGCCTGCGTGTGCGGTGGGGTGTTTCCGGCTTGTCCACTGCTTGTGGCTGATGTCGGCTGTCGCCTACCCCGCCTGCCCCGCAGCCGCCCGCGCCCCGCAACCGCGGGCCCCGACGCCGGGTTGGGCATTTCTCCCGCTTGCTCTTTTTCAGGATTGTTCCAGGCATTTGCGGACCCATGCCCCCCATATAAATTTTAGAATAAACTCGACTGTGTCTATGAAAATCCTTCCTGGGATTGTGATAGAATTGCATTGAAACTATAGAACAATTTGGGGAGGAATCGACATCTTTCCTGTGTTGAGACTTTCAATCCGTGAATGCGGTATGTCTCCCATTTATTTAGGACTTCTGTGACTTCTTTTGACATTTTGTAATTTTGATCACACCGACCCCGTACATGTCGATACCGAAGTATTTAATTTTCTTTGCAGTAATAGTAAATGGTATTTAAAGTTTGGTTTCCACACGTTGTTAGTATAGAAATGTAGTTAAATGCTGTGTGTTGATCTTGTATCCTGAGAATTTGCTGAACTCACTAGTTAGTTCTAGGAGTTTTTCTTTTCTTACTTTTTTTTAAAAGATTTTATTTATTTGACAGAGATAGAGACAGCCAGCGAGAGAGGGAACACAAGCAGGGGGAGTGGGAGAGGAAGAAGCAGGCTCCCAGCGGTGGAGCCTGATGTGGGGCTCAATCCCATAACGCCGGGATCACGCACTGAGCCGAAGGCAGACGCTTAACAACACCCCTCTAGGAGTTTTTCTTATAAATTCCTTGGAATCTTCTACATGACCATCATGTCATCTGCAAATGCAAAATTTAACTCCGAATGATCATGGACTTAAGTGTAGAAATGTGTGAAACTATAAAACTTTCATAAGAAAACAGAAGAGAAATTTCAGGACTGAGGGCTTGGTAAAGTGTTCTTGGACATGATACCACAAAAGAACAAAATGAGTAAATTGGACTTCACCAAAATTAAACACATTTCTTTTGAGAAAGATTCCGCTGACAATGAAAAGACAAGCGACAGATAGTTAACAAAAAATATTTGGAAACCATATATTTGATAAAGGACTGGCACCTAGAATATATTAAGAACTCCCAAAACTTAAAAAAAAAAAAGCAGTTACGAGATAGGCCAACATATGCAGAGGCATTTCACCGAAAAGTATATACAGATGGCAAAGGAGCTTGTGAAAGATGTGCAACACCACCCGCCATTATAAAAAATGTGAATTAAGACCGCCTGGAAAACGTACTACACACACCAATCGGAGCAGCTAAAATAGATAGTAGCAATACCAATGCTAGCAACGATGTGGAGAAACTAGAGTTTTCATCCTTTACTGGTGGGACTATAAAATGGTACAGCCACTCTGTAGATTGGCGGGCGGTTTCTCTAAATTAAGCATATACTTGAGTGTATGACCCAGCAACTGCACTCCCGGATATTTACCTCAGAGAGGAAGGGAACTTAGATCCACACAAAAACCTGGACACTAGTTTTACCATAGTTTTATTTGTAATAGCTCAAAACTGGCAGCAACCAGGATCCGACCACAACGGATGAATGGTTAGACAAACTGTGGAGCATTCACACCATGGGACTCCCTCCAGCAATAACCAAGGGACTGTCGATACATGCAACAACTTAGACAAATCTCCAAGGCATCATGTTGAGGGGAAAATCTCAACAATACCCTATCACATGCTTTCACGTACATGGTATTTGTGAAATGATATGATTAGACAGATGGAAAGCAGATTACTGGTTGCGGGGGGGGGGGGCGGCTAAAGTGGGCAGGGGAGAGGTCTTCGCGGTGAGAGCGATTCTGCATCCTGAGCTGTACACACGAACGTCTTTCCGGGTTTTGAGATCGTACCACAGCTGTGCGAGGTGCCGCCAGTGTGGGAAGCTGGAGAAACAAATTATGAATAAAACGTGACAGACAACAGTCAGCGTAAAAACAAATGAGCCTATATATTAATGGCATTTTCATGCAGGAAAAAAATGCTAATTAAGTAAAAATTTTAAGTTTATTAAGGTATCATCTACATACAATATAATTTACCCATTTTATGTGTACAATTCAATTTTTAAATTTACAGTTACATTTACATTTTAGTAAATAAAACTGGACTTACTTCAATGCAGTAATAAAACATTTCCATAACCCCAAAGGATCCCTCTAGTCCGTATGCATGCAGTCCCCCCTACTCCCCTTCCCCCGACAACCACTAACCACTTCCTGTCTCTATGGATTGCCCTATTCTGGACATCTCATATAAAAAGAACCACAGAATATGTGATGTTTTGTGACTGTCTTCTCTTTTACTCAGCATTAAGCTTTGAGATTCATTCATTTTACCACGTATCAGAACTTTGTTCCTTTTTACAAATGAACAATACACTGCACTGTCCAGATACACCATATTTTGTCATCCATCCATCCACTGGTGGACACATTCCGGTGCCTTGAATGTGCTGGTCATGTTCTAAGTGTAGGGTTTAGCTGGGGAGCAGGAGACGGGATCCCTGCTCCAGGCCAGCTTTGTTTGTGTGGGGAAGAGCAGCCCTTCAGGGCATCATTCATGTGAGGAAACGGTGTGTGTCAGCGGGAGGGGTTACCATTTCTATCACTCGTTCACTCAGTATTGTGGCCTCCTGTGCTGCAAGCAGTCTTCTAGACTCTACACGGTCCTGCTGTCGCGGGTGCTTACGTCCTCCCAGAGAACCAGACAGAGAACCAGAGGAGTCAGAAAAGGGCAGGGTAAGGAAACGGGGCGTGGAGGCATGCTGCTATTTCAGATGGACCATTTTGGGAGGCCCCCAGATGGGTTCGAGCAAACACATGAATAAAGTAGGGAATCAGGCAGGTCACTGTGGGAACAGTGTTTCTGGCAAGGGAACAGCAAGGAGAGTCCCGTGTTCAAAGATTTCTTTGAGGAAGTCATGGTTGATCATACACTTGTATGACGAAGAGGCAGGCAGGTGAGGGTCTGGGGAAGGAAAGGGTCTGGCTTTAGCAGGAAAGGAACCAGCAGAGTGGGACGGGGTCTGCGACAAGGGGGCAAGCTGCACGGGGTCTGCCAGAGTGGCGCGAACCTACTGAGGAGTTCCAAGATCACCATCTTCAGGAGACAAACATATAAAAAAAAAAAAATGAGGGCGCCTCAGTGGCTCAGTCGGTGAAGCGTCTGCCTTAGGCTCAGGTCCTGGGATCGAGTCCCACATCAGGCTCCCTGCTCAGTAGGGAGTCTGCTTCTCCCTCTGCCCTCCCCCCACTCATGCTCACTCGCTCTCAAATAAATAAAATCTTAAAAAAAAAATGAGAGCGCGCATGAGGTGTAAGAGAGAGGCAGGAAGGAGCTGTCCCCTGTGCGTCGGGGAAGCGATGACCAAGCTAGATCTTTGCGTTCGTCTGTGCACTCAGCCACCAGCCGACCAGTCCGCCAGTGATCCTTAGATTCTTGCCAAGCGCAGATGTTTGGGCCGAGTATACAACAGTGAATGAGGCAGGAAGATCCCTGCTCTGGGTTTTTGACGGGGAGACAAACAGTAAGCAAATGTTTACTTTCCATAATGCCAGGCACCAGGAAGAAAACCAAACGAGCACACCAGCGTGGCTGGTTGCTGGGCAGCACGAGGGGAGTCCAGGGAGACCCTCTGAGGAGGGGATCTGGACGGAGCCCTGAGTGGCGGGAAGATAGGACGAGCCGGTGCTCCACCGCGGCAGCGCTGCTCCGCGAGGACCCAGGTACAGGAGGGCCTGCAGGTGGGGGGAGCAGAAGGGATTTCCTGGGGAGGGCAGGGCCGCCTAGTGCGAGACTGCACGGGCCGCGGTATTGTGACCCTTTTGCTGTGTAGCAAGCCTCCCCAAAACATGGTGGCTTCAAACTGTACTAGTTCCTAGTGACATCGGTTGGGTGGTGTGCTGGTACGCGTTGTAACAAACTTCTCTCCAGAATAAACGAAAACAAAATAATCCTGATTCATAGCATTTACCAATTTCCATGGTGTCAATCCTCCCAGCGGGGCGAATTCCAAGCTACCAACTTGAGGTCACAAACGGGTGGGAGGGCAGGGATGGGCGCCGTCACCGAGAACCTACATCATGCAGACGTATCGAGCAGACACCGAGAACGACGTGATGGTCCGATGGAGTATGGTCATTAGGAAGAGAGGAGTCCTGAGCGCTTCTTACCTTTGTTTTTAACGTGACTTACGAATTCCAAATTTTCATGATTTTTAAATGGTTGTCTTTAAGGTACTGGGTCATGACATTCCTGAGACCAGAACAGCGGTCTCCTGGGAGCTGGCAAGGCAGCTCTTCTGCAGGTGACAGGGCTCATGGTGGGGCTGGCCAATCCTCAGAACTGGGTCTCCCTCAGGCTCCTCCGAATAGCTGGGACGGGGCTGAGAGCAGGAAGGGATGCACATGGCTTCACTCTGCTGCATTCACTTTCAGAATGCACTCCGACACCACTCTGCTGCTCTCACATCTGGGCCTGTGACTCTGACCCTGTCAGCTCTGCAGGATCGAAGGGTAGTTGCGGGATTCTGGCCGTGCCCAATAAGGACCCCCCACAGTAGCCACAGGCCAGGAAGGTGCAACGCAGATGGGGGGCAGGCCTGGCCCCTCTTCTGAGGGACATGGGTCTGGGGATGGGCTGAGTGAAGCTGTGGGAGGAGAGGACAGGAAGCTGGCAGCAGAGACTCACCTGGGCCTGCTCCAGGACCCGGCCCAAGTATCTGCAGACAAGCACACGGGAGTCTTGAGCTGGCCACTCATGCCCAGGCAGCCTGTGCCACCACGACACCACACATACACATACACACGCACATGCACACACACACAGAGCAGGGCTCCAGCCCAACTGTGGGCCGGCTGCTAGGTGGGGTGGGAGGGTGTTGACGAACAGGAAGTCGCAAACCCACCCAGGTGTGTGAAATAGCCCAGAGAGTAACTGCCCTGGCCCCAAGCTCCTCCCAGGAGTGAGAGCAGACAAGCCCTCATTAGAAACAGGGAGCCCAAGCCCCAGCAGAGTCGGCCCTGCACCGCGGACCCCGCACTCCAATCCGAAGCGGGTCCTTCCTTCATGGAAGGATCCAGTGCAGCCCAAGGCAAGTCACACGTTCTGTTTTAACCTAGGCTTAAAAAGCTGGCATACCCCTCAAGAGCCACATCTTTGTTGTTACTTTTTTAGGAGGGGAGGGAGTGATGAGGCAAGGCCCTGAGATGTCCAGGGTGAGCCCAGGGCTTAGACACAAAGCCACAGCTTCAACATGCGACCAAAAGGCTGTCAGTGGGGGCTGGTGGATCCAGGAGATTCTGTGCCTCTTCCCTTTACACCGAGTACTCAGACCCGGGCGCCAACCCCCTGTCACGTGTGGCTCATATGAGAGTGGGGCTACCACAGACTCTCAGGAGCGGTGAGGTCGGTCACTAGCGATGCCCGCAGCCTGTCCCCCGTGACAGAGGAGCACGTCGCAGCTCACACACAAACCAACGTGCAGGGAGAGAAACAGACACGGCTTGTTTATTAGATCGCAGGGAGGAGGCCTCTGCCACAGACAGAGTGCTGCTTCTCAGAGTCTGTATCAAGAGCAAGACAACAGTTGAAAATCCTATTCCTGAGAAGAAGCAAAAAGTTACAATTTTGCAAACAAAAATAACAGATGATTTTAACAAAAGATAAAAAACTTTTTTTTTTTTTTTTAACAAAGAACAAAATTTCAAGTATTATTCCAGATGACATGGCAAACCCAATGCAGGACAGGACTAGTGGAAGCAAAGGCTTCTCGCACTTCTGGGGAAGGGGCTGCTGCAGTGGGCGGGGGCACCACCAGGGCCAACCCGGCCCGCAGGAAGAAATGAAGGTCGTGGGGCAGCTCAGCGGGGCCTGCAGCTGTGCTGCCAGAGCTAGAAGCAGGCACCAACGCTCTGCTCCGTGGCAGGCTCAGGGCGGCAGCACCCCAACTTCTGCCCTCTTAGGACGGGGCCACGCACTTGACGCTGGGTATCTAGGGTTAGCAGTTCTGGACATCTGATTTTTTCTTTTTCTAATAAACAGAAACATATGTTTATTCTCTCAAATACCCTACTATCCCAATTTTAGTCAATTTGTAAATTATAAATTATATTACTTGTGCTACCGTGTGTGATAAATCTCTCTAGAAGATAAGCACCAAACCTATTACGAAAATGTCTAAGACGCCGTGGCTGGCCCCGCAGCAGGTGCTCGGGTGTGCCCTGCAGGCTGTAAACTTTTGCTCCCTTTCCCTTCAACAACAGACTTTCCTTTTTCTCCCACGAAAGCTTCGTTGGGAGAGAGGTCTGTTCTAACCATAGTTCTGAGAAAGGTACAAAGAGCAAACCTGAACGTCATCGTCTCAATGGGAGGGGACGGCTGACCGCAGTTCTTCTGGCTGAAGGGCTCTTGGCGGCCCTGAGCACAGAGGAGGGGTGGGTCGTGCCGCCCCAGGCCTCCCAGGCCACTGGGGCAGGGGGGTCTTGCTAAGAAGGTCTCACTCCAGAAGTCACATTACAGTGCCAGACGTAGAGACCCCCAGCATCCCCTGGGGGACTGTAAAATGCCCTTAAAATGTCTGTATCCGGTATTTTCTGAAACGTTGTCATTGACCTCCGATACCCCCGAGCCACCTTGGTGCCTCCTAGATGCTTAGTTCTTGAACCTTGTCTGTTCACAGATATGATTGAATTTCCTGCAGGGAGAAAAGAGTGAAATTACACAAGTATTCACACAAGAGGATCCTGAAGTCACACCCTGGAAGAACGTGTCGAGAAGCTGACTGTGGATGGGGCAGCTCACGGCAGCATATTTTCAGTACCATCCAAGAAATTAACCCCCATGGCAGCCTTCTTTTTCCCTTTTAAATTTTAAAAGTCAGACATTTTAGGTAATTTTCTTGGAGAAGAGATTTAAAGACTCGAAGCCTCTTCAGTGTCCCCGCGGCACCATGGGCCACCCCGCAGGACCGAAAGACCCGCCTGCTGGGCGATGGCACCATCACCTCCCTTTGTGAAGAGCAGGGCATCCCCAGAGGAAGACAGGTATGCCTTTGCTGTCCTTTCCCGAGTTTCTATTAAGAAAGATCAGTGAGTGGGGCGCCTGGGTGGCACAGCGGTTGAGCGTCTGCCTTCGGCTCAGGGCGTGATCCCGGCATTATGGGATTGAGCCCCACATCAGGCTCCTCCGCTATGAGCCTGCTTCTTCCTCTCCCACTCCCCCTGCTTGTGTTCCCTCTCTCGCTGGCTGTCTCTATCTCTGTCAAATAAATAAATAAAATCTTTAAAAAAAAAAAAAAAAGAAAAAAAAAAGAAAGATCAGTGAGTTACTAGTAAAATTTCTTTCCCAATAACGAAACGGTCTTCTATACACTGTCTATGCTCAAATACAAAACAAGGTTTTATTCCACAGAACTGGTCTTCGAGGGGGCCTGTACGTCGGTCCTTGTCACCTGAACTAAGGGCACACTCTCAGTGACTTTGATTTGATCCCATGAATAACTGGGGATCACAGCAGCCTCAAACAGCATCAGTCCGTGAGACTGAACATCATCACCTCACCCACACCTACAGATGACCCCACGTGGCCTTGCAGGTGTCACTGTGAGCAGGAAATGCCTGGTGCAAGTCCCTGAGTTAGAGCCACGACAGACACGTGCTCACGGCACCAAAGACAGACCCAGGGCAGCGGCCCAGGCTGGGGGCACCCAAGTTCTCAGTGACCATGGCACTGACTCACAACGCGCTAACCCTCCGTGCATCAGCAGGAANNNNACAGCTGTTCTGCAGAACACAGACACGGTAGCACTCGTTTGTATGCCATGTGACTTTAAACAAGACGACGAAATTAGTATATTCGCAAGTCGATAATTAACTAGTTCATAAACATCCCTAAAAGCTGAGGTACCAACTTGGCCAAAACACTTCAAAGAAAAAAAAATCACCTTCCTGTTAGGAAAACGGGGGTGTGCCTTTCTGCAGGAGGCCCGTTTTGGTGCCCCTTTCCCAGCCCCGAGGACCTGTGCCGGCACTCGCGCCCCGGCCTAGCAGAGCGCATCACTCACATTGCGTGGTGGGCCTTCACCTGAGTGCGACAGTTGCGGCCCCAGTAGCAATCAGGACGGGACGTTACAGCCACTAGAAGAGAAAAAAGATGTAACGCACATCACACCCACAAGTCAGCTCCATAAACTCGAGTCAAGACCCAAGGAGACAAACTGCGGCTGACAGGCACAGCATTCTGTCACACTTTGTAACTAGTGTCCTTGGCCTGTCCCAAGATTTCAGGAAAGGAAAAAAGTTTAACTGAAAACCCAATTCAGGAAGCAAGACTACTACTACAGTTGTCTACAGGTTGTTTTTGTGACTCTCGTTTTGGAAGCCCACGTCCTGGCAGATGGGGCCAGAGCCTGAGCTGACCCCGGGGTGAGGAAGGCCCGGAAATAAGCACGGTCTCCATGCAGCCTGTCCGCCTGGTTTTGTCCCTGCTGAGGCGGACGTCCGCTAAGAACGTGGAGCAAAGGCCCAGCACATCTACTGTGTGAAGGAATGCAGAAGTCAATCTAAGCAGACTTGGGGGCGAGGGGGCTTCCTTACCTGGCAACTCAGAAGCAGGAATGTTCTGCCGATACTGGTAGGTCAGCTCTCGGAAGCTCCGCAGGCCACAGCAGTAACACAGCACGGTGTTCCCGGTGATTCTGTAATCTGGAAGGAACACAGCCTCATGTGGCCATGCCAGTCAGCACACAGCATCATGTTTCCAGAACAGAACAGCTGTGGCCTTGCAAAGTAGCGGGAAACCTGGGCACTGATCCACACAGGGGGCAGAGACAATGGGCCAGACATTCAGAAAACGAGAACGAAACCAACTTATTTCCTCACAGCAAAATAATTCCACTTGGATAAAAAAAATTCAAGTATCTTAAATTTTTTTTTCTTTCCTACAATCTTTTTTTTAATAATATTTTTTTATTATATTATGTTAGTCACCATACAGTACACCCCTAGTTTTTGATCTGAAGTTCCACGATTCATTATTTGCATGTAACACCCAGTGCACCATGCAATACGTGCCCTCCTTACTACCCATCACCAGCCTATCCCATTCCCCCGCCCCCCTCGCCTCTGAAGCCCTCAGTTTGTTTCTCAGAGTCCATAGTCTCTCATGGTTCATTCCCCCTTATAATTACCCCCTTCTTCTTCCTTACTTCTCCTACTGATCTTCCTAGTTCTTATGTTCCATAAATGAGTGAAACCATATGATAATTGTCTTTCTCTGCCTGACTTATTTCACTTAGCATTATCTCCTCCAGTGCCGTCCATGTTGCAGCAAGTGTTGAGAAATCGTTCTTTCTGATGGCTGAGTAATATTCCATTGTATATATGGACCACATCTTCTTAACCCAGTCATCTGTTGAAGGGCATCTCGGCTCCTTCCACGATTTAGCTATTGTGGACAATGCTGCTATGAACATTGGGGTGCATATGGCCCTTCTCTTCACTATGTCTGTATCTTTGGGGTAAATACCCAGTAGTGCGATTGCTGGATCATAGGGTAGCTCAATTTTTAACTTTTTAAGGGACCTCCACACTGTTTTCCAGAGTGGCTGTACCAACTTGCATTCCCACCAACGATGTAGGAGGGATCCCCTTTCTCCACATCCTCTCCAGCAATTGTTGTTTCCTGCCTTGTCAATTTTTGCCGTTCTAACTGGCGTAAGGTGGTGTCTCTATGTGGTTTTGATTTGAATTTCCCTGATGGCTAATGATTTTGAACATTTTTTCATGTGTCTGTTAGCCATTTGTATGTCTTCATTGGAGAAGTGTCTGTTCATATCTTCTGCCCATTTTAGGATTTGTTTACTTGTTTCTCGTGTATTGAGTTTGAGAAGTTCTTTGTAGATCTTGGATACCAGTCCTTTGTCTGTAGTGTCATTTGCAAATATCTTCTCCCATTCCGTGGGCTGCCTCTTAGCTTTTTTGACTGTTTCCTTGGCTGTGCAGAAGCTTTTTATCTTAAAAATTTTTTAAAGTACTTAGAGAAGTATTATTTTTCTCTTGAGTTATTTCTATGCATGTCACAAAAACCACACAGCACACAGGAAGGACTTGTAAATCTGCCCACACCTTAAATAGCACAATGGAAACACACACACCAAAGGTAAAATACTAACCAATTAGGGGAAATCACATTTGCAACATAAATGACAACCTGTTGCACCTTTAAATAACAAAGGCATCTACCTACCCAGACCCCCAAATCCAGACAGCCCAATATGGGCCAAGGTCACAGACAGGCCAGGGAACCGTGAAACAAAAAGATCTTCAATCCTGTTAACGTTCCAACACAGGCAGACAAAACGAGGGCTCACCCAGTCTGCCTGTTCTGTATTTACAAGACCCGAGAGGCAGATGCAGGGCAGCCGGCTCAAGAAGGTGCTGCCTTCACACCCGAGGCGCATCCTGGGGCAGGACAGTCACTACGGCAAAGCCCCAGCTGTGCACAGCGCGGTCCAACGACCCTACTTATTTACTCTAATGGAACACTTTCTCAAGCCTACCATACTGCATGCTCACTCAGGAGCTGCAGTCCTGCTTCAGGGAGTGAAAAGGAGAAGATCCCTTAATATCCTCTACTCACGAATCGGTGAAACACACGACAGTATCCGAACACCACAGAATAAAGATCAAGGCATACTGCTAAGCAAACAGGCTCAGAGGAACGCGTGCGGCAGGGCTTGGTTTACGAGGACGGTGTGCACGTGTGGGCAGGCGAGCAGGCATCGCCGCTGCGTGCTCGGGCGCTGGGATTCCCAGCGAGCTTCCTGTACCCTTCGTGCCTCCCTCTGTCACCCACAGGTCTTTGCAAGCCGTGTCACCCTACAGTAGTCCTTAGGAAGCTAACAGAGTTCAGGCTCAGACGACGGGTCTGGGCAAACCCAGGGCTGCTGCACAGAACACCCGAGACACTCGTGAGAATGTGTCCATAAGACAGAAATTGCTCAGAAGGATCCCCAACAACTTCTGAAGTCTTTCATGATAATGTATGTCTTAGAAAAAAAAAGTCATTTGGGGCGCCTGGGTGGCTCAGTCAGTTGAGCGTCTGACTCCTGGTTTCCATACAGGTCTCAAGTCATGATCTCAGGGCTGTGAGATCAAGCCCCGTGTTGGGCTCCGTGCTCAGTGGGGAGTCTGCTTGAGATTCTTTCCCTTCCTTCTTCTCCCTCCCTCTTTACTCCTCCCTGCACACATACGCCCTCTCTTTCTAATAAATAAGTAAAATCTTAACAACAACAAAAAAGGCATTTGCTGATTTTCCTGCAGCCCCCTCCCTCAGTGACAAAAATCCCATTTCACAACGTATTGGGTGTCCCTGGGAGACAGGGCAGGCCTACACCAAGTCACCAACACACCAAGTGAGAGGCCAATGAGGACCCTGAGGTTTGGGAACAACCAGCCCCAGGATCTCCATGCTGACAAAAGGTGGAGCCCCAGTCTCTTGAGCTGTGCCCCTCCTTCCCCCGTGGCAGCAAAATCCTGGACTATGTCACGTGGGCTCACACGTAACCTTAAATAAAGAAAACCAAAAGTATCAGCGCCTTTCTGTCTGCCTCTTCAGGCTGGGCAGAGGGCAAGGCTGTGCAGGTGGGAAGTAGCTGGGCAGGAGCTGCCAGGGTTCGGCCTGGCAGGTTTTACTGCCTCACAGGAGGCAAAGGCACCACCTCTGGAGAGAGGACAGCAAGTGCAACGATGCTTACCAGACAGTAAAAACGCTCCCCTCTGCAGAGCCACCAGACTTTCAGTCAACATGTTTTTCCACGTCAAACCCCTGGTTGCCAGGTAATTCTGTGATGGGGAAGAAGGGAAATCTTAGCTACTAGCTTGGAAGAAGAAACACTAAAATGACAAGAAGGCAAACGTTTCATAAAAGGCCCTTGAAGGTGGGTAAAGCCACAGTACAGGCAAGCTAAACATGGCAGCTGAGGGGGAGCCCTGTGTGCAGTTGGGGGGGGTCTGCTTCCAAGATCACAAGACACCGGGAGAGCCCAAGACCGGGATGCCCCAAGCCGGACACGGTAACACGCTCACCATCTAGTTCACAAGGGTTCTTGTCTGAGATGCTTTGTCAGAGCCTCGAAAGAGGGCTCGCTTCAGAACTCTGAACGTGTGAGTTAGCACATTCCCGCTAAAACTCTGCCAAGGCTCAGGAGCGGTGGGACACCCAGCCTTGCCTGGAGCAGCCCTAGAGCAGCAAGAGGCCCCTGGCCACGTAAGGAATGCAGAGGGTTTGGGTCTACGCTCTGCCCTTCAGACACACAGAGCTGCCTGGCTCCTTCTGTGCGAACCTACAGAAAAGCACCGCGTGGCCATCTAAGCAGAGTGCGGTGGTGCTGAGGGGCTGGCCATGCAGGTGGGAAGACCCACAGGTCCTGTGTGTGCAGCACTGCACATGAATGGGATAAAGGCACACTCTTGGCAAGGGACTGATGTGCACTTTAAACACTGAGATTCTAAGAGCCAGGCCAGCTTCCTAAAACATAGGAAGGAAAATGTCAGAAAGGAGGAAGCCAGAGAGAGGCCCTGATTCCACTGAAGGGCCAGCCCACTCCCCACCCAGACCCAGAAACTCTCTGCACGGGGCAAGTAGGCACTGGAGCCAATTCCTGTGCATTCATGGCACGACGGGCATGAAGGAAATACCTCCTTTTCGGAAGATGGGGAAACACAGAAAAACACCCATGCGGCGCACTCCGTGGCAGCACCAGTAAGAGCCACCAGGAGAGCTGAATACTTCACCCACGCCTGTCCGGGGAGTCCGTTACCTTGAGGACATCCGACTCGTAGTGGTTGTTGCTCAGAACCCCGTCCAGACACCTGTCGCCCAGGTCTAGCTCTGCCAAATGGAGGGAAGCAAAGTCACCCGTCTTACAGATGTTCTATGAAAGCATCACTCATTGACACTAAGATAACCAAATTTCCTTTCTTACAGAGTCTGGAAAGAATAAAAAGTTCCATGATAAAATACGGTTTTAAAAAGAGAACAGGCAAAATGACTTCCATTCCACTCCTTCCTGAAATGGATGGCTCGCTCAGTCTCCTCAGCACCTGGTCTAGCGCTGTGAGGACTCAACTCCGCGGCCTGACTGGGCGTTTTCCTTGCGCGTGAGTAAACCCTCCCAAATGAACGCAGTACCCTGCGGTTGTTCTGCTATTGCTTGATTTTGAGCTAGCACAGAGTGACACTTCTGAATGTCAAACACAGCGTTATGTCAGGAAAAAGTAGGGTCACTAACGATGGCCTCCCCCAACTCGGGCCACGCTACCCAGTCACCGCCCTCAAATGCACCGAGAGAATACGCAAAGGCTGAAGCAACTCAGCAGAAAGCCGGCATTACCACAGAACGGGGCCAGGCAGCCAAGGCAGCCGGCCCGGGCACAGCCCCAGTACAGGTGGCAGAAAGGCTGCAGGCACACGGCACCTGCGGACACAGCACAACCGCTAGTCAGGCCATTTCAGCGAAGAAGAAATTCAAATAACCGTTAAATAAATGACAAACTCAATTTTAACAGCAACCCCAAAACTGCAAATTAAAGCACTGTATTTCATCTATTACATTTAAAAGAGACACATTTAGGGGCATCTGGGTGGCTCAGTCAGTTGGGCATCCGACTCCTGATTTTGGCTCAGGTCATGATCTCACGGTCGTGATATCCAGCCCCACGTCGCGCTCCTTGCTCATCGGGGAGTCTGCTTGACATCTCTCTCTCTCTCTCTCTCTCTCTCTCTCTCCCTCTGCCCCTCCCCTGCCCTGCTCTCCCTTCTGCCATGTGCGTGCACTCTCTTTAAAATACATAAATAAAAATCTTAAAAAACAAAGTGACACATTATAGAAATATTATGGTCCCAATGTGGGGACAAATACCAGATGCAAACTTCAGGAAGAGAACCACCCGTACATGGAAAGTTGGTGTATGACAGGAGTAGGTTATCAGTGGATGGAAAGAGACGGTTATTCAATATGATTGCATGGAGACAACCGACACTGCAGATGAGAAAACACAGCCATGTCTTTACTTCCCACCATGCACAGCAGTCAACACCGTTCTGAAACCTGAGCCTAGAAGGATCCACAGGACAGGCTCCATGGTGGGGAGGTTGCTCAGGCAGGCAGCGTACACGCACACCCTTACTCACACTGCTGGGGGGCGATGCGGGGGTCCTGCTCACGTTCTGCCCTCCGGTCAGGCATGGGCTGGAAGCAGCAGGTGCATATGGCATGGCTTCCTTGCAGGGCACACACGTAATCCTGGGCTGCAGAAGGGACAGGATATTCAGGCGGCACATACCGGCACACAGGCACAGAGAACAGGTCAGACCCACATCTAGGGGAGCGGCTGGAAAGCACACAAGGAGACCGATCCACAAGAAAACCGAGGGAGAACTCAGACCTGTTTTCTTAAATGACCAAATGACAGCCTACCACTTAAAAGGAGCATTTTAAAATAGAATGAAAAATAAGCAAAGTGACTTTTTGGTTCAGCAATTGTAGTAAGATTTCAAAGATCACTTGAAGGTTTTCCACCATTTCCTTAGGCCATAAAGCACACGCCATAAAACAATAAAGCAAGTTCTACATTAAGCTCTGTGTCTTCCAAACAAGTGACAGGCCTGGTGGGCATGACTGGCGGACCCCACACAGGTGCTGAGCCCAGCCCCTGGACACTCCATGGCCGCACAGGAGGCTCCGTCTGTGCGCACAAACTTGCTACAGACCCCGTCCCACTGCGGACTTCCATATGCAGTCTGAAAACGACGGAACCCACCTGAGGAACGGCAGTCAGGAGGTGACCAGGCACCGCACTGCCCATCCCTGTCCACGGGGCCTACGGGAACCCACGGAGAGAGCCGCAGCATGGCATCATGGCAGATGGCTATGAACACGGCTCTGGGTCACAATTTTGGATCAGTGGCCTCATGACAGGCTCTAAGAAACCGGACCCTGTGGGGCCATGAACTACAGAATGGCCAGGGCCAAAAATGTAAGATTCCACCTGTCCTCTTTCCTTTCTTGATGGCATCTGGCCACTGCAAACAAGCAGCAGGCAGAGCTCAGGGTGGCTCTGATGACACCATGACCCACTGCTGAAAAGAAGCCAGTCTCTCACTGGAGGGGCCCACGTGGGTTGGTCACTTCTGCTTTAGCAAGCAACCCTGGGGGTACCAACCGCCCGAAGCGACAGGCTGGGCATCCCAAATGTCAGGCTCAGGACTGAATCCCCCGGACTGTCCAAGAGCAGAGATCCACAAGAGAACAAGTTAACTCTCTGGTTTCTTAGCCCAAAACAGACTAGAAGAAGCAACAGGTTAAAAGCGGTGGCAGGACCATGGAGGCAGTGACAGGAGTTGGGTAGGAACGGGAGAGGAGGCCGCAAGAATGACAGCTGTGTCCTGTGTGGCTATGGCAGGATGACAGCACGGAAGGTGGCGTCTCACCTGCCGTGACACTGGTAGATGTCGACGGTGCATCTCCAGGAGTCGGTGCTGCCCCGGGCTCGCTGCCAGGCCCTGGGCAGGGGAGGGACTGCCCCGCCTGCCTCCGGTACTCGGGGCACTGTCTGCATACGATGTACGGCTGGCTGCAAGGAAAGCACACGAACACCTGGAGTGCGGAGCAGCAGGGCAACCCCTGCTCTCAAGCATGTGGGTGGAGGCAGCCATGCCCCTAGCCCTGATGACAAGACCAGATCCAGATCCCAAGCCTGAAGGCGTCTTCTCTGCTCACTGTCCCCCACTTCACACCTCAGCTCTGCACCAGCTGCCGTCACCCAGTGTGTGAAGGGGAAAGATGGCCTGTCCCCGCTGGGCACCCAGTCCGTGCTCACCCTGGAGGAGTAGATGGAGGGCTCTGCTCCTCGCCACCCTCATCCCCCTCGGCGGGTGCTAGCGTACGGAGACACATCCTGCCCACCCCGTACTTCAGCACAGCATCCCCAAGAGCGCGGCCGCTCAGTCCCCACATGGGGCAGGACGCGCTCTCACAGGCCCGCTGCTGGGAGAGCTGTGAACTACTAACAGAGGCAGACCCAGCTTGCCCAGTGCACTCAGGACTTCCACCCCGGGCACCTAAGAAACTGCATTCAAATCAGAGCGCAACATGCCACAGCTGAATGCTGCTGTCATCTAGCGGCTTCCCCACAGCCAGCAGAGGCCCTGCCCGGCCCAGCTTTACACACTTCTGCTGAGCTTGCCAAAAACACAGATGGTAAAAACCAACCCACAGGCAGAAGAGACAGACTCCCCTCATTTCAGAGGATGCTTCCTGAGCCTGCCTCCGATGGCAGAGCCAGTGAGGGAAGAAGGGGAAGACCTGGCTAGAAAAACACCACCAGTGAGAAAACGCTCAACCACATTTAGGAACGAGACAGCCTTCGTCTCAGGCAACACTGAGTACAGGCAGCGTTTCCTGACCTCCCTCCACAAACCTCCAGGAGGCCATTGCTAAGACCTTTCTGACGGGCACTGGATGACACAGGTGCCAGGTCCAACCAGGCACCCGGGTCAGGCTCTCCGACCTGACAGCTCCACTGCCATCCTTCCCTCCGCAGACTAGTGGACAAAGCTGTAGCCGCAGGGCGTGTGCTGCAGCACGGCTGCTCGGGTCATGACACCGGGAATTCTACAAAACCGTGTGTACGGTACAATCGCATCTTTGTAAAAGTACTTGTCAGTATATCGTGTTTTACTTAGTTAACAAAGGAAGTACGTGTGGCGACATACACAAGTGGCCAGAAGGATACACAGTAAAATGTTCACGCCAAAGCGATTTTTGATTTCTTTCTTCTTTTGCTTGACCATCATTTGTTTCATTACAAAATGAAACAAAAGATAATAAATTTAGGAAGTTTGATTTTCGTCTTTCTAAACGTGATGGCCTCCATCTGAAACTCAGACGGTAGACTTCAGAGTCAGGAAACGGCAGCACCCCACAGAAGCTAAGACAAGGTCTCACAGGACAGCATCTCTCAGCCAGGTGGCTGCGGCTTTTCGACGGTACTATCCTGACACATGGTGATAACGCAACTCCCCACGTAGAGCTCGACGCTCACTGGGTGAACTACAGAGTAAGTGCACGTACATGGGACAAACAACATGTTAAATCGTGACATCGCTGTAGCCAGGGCACCAAGGCACCTGACGAGGCGTCAGCAAGTAACAGGTGTGGGTTATGGCGGTCTTCATTTTAGAACAGATGTCAGTCAAGCCATTCACTAGCCACTACACCTTAAACTCAAAGGGTGCTGTGTGCCAGTTACATCTCAATAAAGCTGGAAATAAATACAGATAAATAAGAACAAAAAACAAATGTCGCGTGTATAACCTGAAAATGGGGGGGGGTATTGGAGGAGGCAGGATAGCAAATACCCACCCGGTCACCCGAGTGAGCGGCCGTCCTTGGCCGGTGCCCACCCCATCCTTGCCATGGTCAAGGCAGGCAACGTCACTAACTGACATCCCCCACGACAAGCGAGGCCAGGTGATGCAGGAGCTGGACTGCTCGGGGCAGAACCCAGACTCCGTGCTGCCTGCCCGGCTCCCTGCCCCACTCAGAGCCAGGCGTAGGCTCACCTAACGTCCGAGGACTCGCTGTCCACATCCGACAGCTCCAGCAGGTCCTCCGAACTGCCCTCCTCGTCGGAGAAAGACCTCCTGACTTTGGGCTGCAGCATGTCCTGCGTGATCTTGTTCCTGGCAGCCATGCTCCGCACATCTTCCTCACTGCGACTCTTGTCTGCAACGCAAAGGTCATGGCTCTACTGGCTGAGGGGCCCCTGGCGAGACACCCGCAGTCTCCAGGAGCTGGGCAGGCTCCCCACTTGCCTGGGTGCTGGAGAAGGTAGGCCTCCACCAGGTTGTTCAGGATGTGGTTTTTACAGATCCTCTCGACCGGACAGCGGCAGGTGGGGCACAAGGTGGAGCGCTCCATCCAGCCGGAGTAGCAGGCCGCACAGAAGGTGTGCATGCAGGGCTGCAGGCTGAGGGCACAAGGACAGCTCTTCAGATGCCCCCGCAGAGCACGCGCAGGTGGAGCGTCTGTGTGCCACCCCACGGCAGCCCCCCAGACGCCAGGGCACATGGGGGATGGCCTGCCTGCAGCATGAGAAGCAGGGACCCCGTTCACGCTGCCTCTTTCCCCAGAGGAGGACGTGGCCTTGCTCAGGCTGACGGTTGGTTACAAAACAGAAGAGTGAGCAAATTACCCACCCACCCACTGAGCTCATTTGACTCAGCAGAGCCTAGAACCCATGATTCTCGGGTGCGACACCCGCCAGCATTATGGGGCCCACTGCTGGCGGCATCTGCACCCTCAGCTAATGGACCGGGAATGCCACCTGCCCTCCACAACCCACGTGAGAACCGGTTCCCGTGTGAGAAGTGTTCAACCTCAACTATTTTAACTTGGTCCTTGTTAATTAAAAGAAACCAGAGGCGACAATCTGTGCTCCAGGAGGGACAGTAGAGCAGGTCGTGACTCCAGGAATATGAGGAACAGGGACACTAAGTGTGGAAAAGGCTGGCGTTTAAGTGGAAATTCAGACGGCTCTCACTCTTTAAGTTCCCGCAGGCAAGCAAGGAGGGCTCTCCCTAAGCTGCTCCGGGGCCCCTCATTCCGGGGCATTCCGTCTGTGTTAACTACGACATTCCCTTAAAGCTCGGCACAGTTCTCCTGTTCCGCGTCTGCCGAGCACCAGGCCACTGGGGTCACACGGAACCTGTGCCGACCGAGGCCATCCCACATCAGCCTCGCCGGCTGTTCTACAGCCTTGGTTATGGGCGCCGGGGTTTGTGCAGGTTGGCCACACGAGTGAAACGACAACAATAACCTCCGCAGCGTCGAACCCGACGTGACCCAGAGGGCTGCTTCCCCGCGGCCGCCCCTCCCCAGCCGTGACGCTCCTGCAGGCCCCCCGCCGCGGTGCGTACCTCACACAGTCGTGCAGCAGGTCCTGGCAGATGATGCATGTGAGGGTCTCCTCCATCTTGTCCGGTTTCACGGCCTCGGGTCTGACGTTCCCGAGGCTGGTGTGCGCGTCTCTACCCTGGTCTGTAACCAACAACTGCAGGCTCAGGTCCGGCTCCCCATCTGTGAGAGAAAGACTGCGTTCTGACCGCCACAACCAAGGGAGGAAGCAGCAGACACTGGGTCCTCTCGTTTCATGAACACCTTAACCTACGACAGAAGACACAGCTCTCGCCGGTGTTTGTATTTTAAAGGGCATTTTTAAGAAGTTTCATATTCCAATACACTTAAGTTTTGTTTTAGAAGAACAGTTAATGACATAAAAAGAGGCACTGAGGACACATACTTAAAAGATAAAGGCCATTGTGGCACAGTATGTGTGTAATGTCATTCTTCTTTAAACAAAAAATGTGACTTGTGTACACACTGGAAAGCACACTCTCCGACGTTACCAGGAGCTGTGAATGTTTTCTTCTGCTGGTGTTCTAGAGTGTTCCTGTGCTGCTAACCACAGATTTTTATTTTTAATTAAAGAAATACTTGCACACATTTACAAAGTCAAACATTAAAAAGAACACAAAAGTAGCAGCCTTCTGCCGCGGCCTAAGCTCCTGTGAGTGAGTGACCTCTGTGTTTTAGCCACGTCTGCTGGTCTGGACTCCGCATTTCTGAACCGTAATGCGTGTTTACGTTCATCGATTTCAGACGCCATCTCCTGACATCTATCGAGGTAGAGAGGGGTTCTGCCCCCTGCACAGTACTCGCACTATTATTATCACACGATTACTGGTTCCCGTATCGTATTTCCTTATTATGCTTAGGTAAATACGCACTGCTGAGCCAAAGAGTATACTGTAATTAAGTTTTCTTCCCTATAAAATTTTTCATTTGTGCTGGAGTAAAAAATGGTCTCATCTTTATTTCTTTATTTTTAAAAGATTTTATTTATTTATTTGAGTGGGGGGCGGGAGGAGCAGAGGGAGAAGGAGAAGCAGGCTCCCTGCTGAAGAAGTAGCCTAACTGGGACTCGATCCCAGGACCCCGGGATCACGACCTGAGCCAAAAGCAGACGCTTAACCAACTGAGCCACCCAGGTGCCCCCCAAAATGGCCTCGTTTTTATACTTGCTTATTTTATGTACTGTTGCCAATTCCTTCCACGCCCTCCCCAAGCCAGTGAATTCAATTTTCCATCCAACACACCCAATATTCTAGTCTCCTTCCCCGAGGCCCTCCCTCCCAGAGCCTCTTGGTCTCACTGCTCCAATCCTCAGGCTGCTCTCAGGCCTACAGCACAGCCATTGTCCCACTTACATATTCCCAAATATTTTTTAGTCTTTTTACGTGCAGATTTTCCTCTAACTTACCTTTATGAGAAGGTTAAAACTATCACTTAAAGACAACGTATTGGGGCGCCTGGGTGGCACAGCGGTTAAGCGGCTGCCTTTGGCTCAGGGCGTGATCCCGGCGTTATGGGATCGAGCCCCACATCAGGCTCCTCTGCTATGAGCCTGCTTCTTCCTCTCCCACTCCCCCTGCTTGTGTTCCCTCTCTCGCTGGCTGTCTCTCTCTCTGTCAAATAAATAAATAAAATCTTTAAAAAAATAAAATAAAAAAAAATAAAGACAACGTATTTTTTTTTTGAGCTTATTTATTTTTTAGTAAGCTCTACACCCAACATGGGGCTGGAACCCAAGACTCCTAGATCAAGATTCAGAGTCTCCTCCGACTGAGCCAGCCAGGCACCCCCAAAGACAACACGTTCTTAAAAAATGATTGTCAAATCAGGACAGAACTGCAACTCGGAATGCTCTGCGTCCAGACCATGAGCATAACCTGACAGTAAACACAGCTCAATCCTGATGATGTCAAAAGGAAAGAAAAAGCTCAGATTTCCATTCCAAAAAAGCTGAGGCACCACAGATGTCTGCCTGAGACACATCCTCATACTTCTGCAGAAGGGGAGGCCCCACCAGGAGCAGCTCAAACCACCTTGCTGGGGCCCCAGGCACTCTCACAAGGGCCAGAGACACACAGAACCCCGAGACTCTGACCTCCTTTCATTCTCTTCCTGATGGGCTCCAAATCCTCCTGATCCCGGGGTTCTGACAGAGAAAAGGATGCTCCCTTTCTGTCTGGGAGAGCTGAAGGAAAGGTGGGGATTTCATCACCTGCCACAGATGGACCACACTCTTTCGGGGGGACGCCTGCATCTCTGGAGCCTGTGAGAGGGACACACAAGACAGGTTCTGATTCATCTGCCCCAGAAGAAGAAAGCATGGCAGGTCAAACATCACAGATTCAAGTCAGGTCTAGGTAATCCAAGATGCTGTGTTCTCAATAACATACACTCACTAGAAATACTCACCAACACTTCTGAAATGCATTTGTGCCCACTGCTGTGCTAGGTGGAGCTGGAGCACATTCACGGGGGTCAGCCCTGGGACGTTCAGTCTAACCTGGGGCCAATCCACATGCTAAGCATTGCCGGACACTCACCATTTGTAATCAACACAGAGGCACACTCACCATGCTGTAACCAGCACAGAGGCACACACAGCAGCCTCCCCGAACAGGGATGCAACAGGCAAGGACACGAAGGCTAGACAGATGATACGGATGGTGAGGTGATAAAGGGAAAGGAGCAGGAGTAACTCACAGGGAAAGTACTGATCTGCATAAGCAAGAAGCCAGAGTCATCAACTTAAATGAGCTCTGCAGAAAGGTAAGGAGACTTTCTAATAACCCTTTATCTAAAGACCTAGTTTATAATACTATACTACAATTACTTAGTGGTAAGCACTGTCATTTTGAAAAAGAAAGAAACTGCCCTACGGCCGCCAAAGGAAAAAGGTTAGAATTGTTTGGGGAGCAAATGTGCTTATACCCCAAGGGAAGAAAAGAGAAAGCTTCAAGGGCTGGCTCCTGGCTCCCACTCTCACTACAGGAGGGCCCCCCGTGCTGAGTCAAGCTTCTCACCGCAGAATGAAGATCATGATGATGGTACTTCTCCAGCAGACCCACGGTGAGGATTTACTTAGAACTTACAAAAGCACCTGGCACCCAACCTCACACTCAGCAGGCTGGTTATTTTCTTAGTATGTATACCCTTAGATAGATACACAGAAAAATTTTCCCAACTTTACACAACTGGAGCTAAGCTTTCCATCTGAACAATTTGCTTACAGCAAAATTTTTTCTGTTTATGATTTTATTTTTTAATTGCACAATATATAAATGCGTTGCCCTTTTATAGTAAAATTAACAACAGTATGTATACACACACACACACCACATTCTCTTTATCCATTCACCCATCATTGGACACTTAGGTTGTTTCCGTGTCTTGGCCTTTGCGAATAAGGCTGCAGGAACATGGGGGTGCAGACATCTCTACGAGAGAGTGATTTTACTTCCTCTGGATATATACCCAGAAGTGAGATTACTGGATCTAATGGTGATTCACTGTTTGAGGACCCTCCACACTGTTTTCCAGAGCAGCTGCATCAGCTTGCACTCCCACCAACAGTGTAAGAGGGTTCCCCTTTCTCCACATCTTCACCAACACCTGTTATCCCTTGTCTTTCTGATGCTGGCCATTCTAATAGGTGTGAGGTGATACTTCATTGTGGTTTCCTTTAATGAAATTAGAACATTATCAAAAAAACTACCAAAACCTAACCACTCATATTATACACCGTACCATGTATATAGATGGAATAGAAAAAATTTCTACTGATGAAGTAGGTTTTCCTTATAGGCCACAGCTGTTTTATGCTTTCATGCTGAAAAACTACTAAAATAACTACAAAACACACAGCTTGGCACTAGAGACAAAGCATATTTTTATATAGGCAGATAGGTGGAGAGTAGCACGCAATCCAGAATGCCCACAACTTTCCATCTTATCTGTGCTCATACTCAACACGCCCTCGGACCACACTCAAGGTCACTGAATGTCACTTCTCCTCTTGGGACTGCCAGCACAAGGGTGAGCCCTCAGGTGGGTGGAGCCAGCAGCGGGGCAGCACAGGCCCTAACTGTGCCGTGTCTCTGCGGTTTAAGGGCCCCAGGTGACCCTCTCGAGGGCACATGAGCCTACAGAACCTGAAGAACCCCAAGCATCTGGGTAAATTTTCAGTCTCGGGCATGTTTTCATCTAGGTAGTGTGATCGCCTTTTCTGTTCACTTGAGGTGATGATGCTAAAACAGGTAAGTCAAAGGCCTCTGCGAAACAGGGACTACAGTTCAGGAGTAGCAGGAGACAGGCTGCAGGGGCTCTTGTGGTCACTGGTTTGGTCTATGCTGCTGGTCTTCTCTTGGAGGTGGTGGGCGAGATTCAGATGGTACTCACTATCCGCAGCCTTTTTTGTAACTAAGCTTGCCCAGTAAGTACCTACGAGGCCCTTTCATGGATGCCCTAAAATAGCACATCAGAATGTTACTGTTCACATGGGGTGCCACATATCTGGGAAAAGAGTGGGGTGTGTTGTGTGGAGCTCGCTGCCGCTGCTGAGTTAGGCTGGGCAAAGGAGGCTCTGGGTAAGGAAGGTGGTGGGTGCTACGAAGCCTTAATGAGGACAACAAACAGGAGAGATGGAGATGCCAAGTAAAACCCAAGTTCGCAAAAATGGAAACAGGTTCAAACAGTGTGGGAGAAAGGCGGGTTCGGGTCTCGAGGAAGCATACTGAACCCCTGTGTTTACTGCCTCCCCTTTCCTAAATCCCACGAGAACAGATACAAACATAAGGACTATCTTCTAGCAGGACAGCCAGGTTGGCCAAGGGGATGGAGGAGTCTTCTGGAAACAATTCCTTTGCTACTGCTGAGCCCACAATAGAGCTCTTTTTACAAAGACTTTGCTGGTTTCTGCCTCTGAATGTGGCTGCAGCAGGTAGAGTGCTGGCAGCCTTCTTGCAACCACAAGATTAAAAGAAGACAAAGAGGGGCGCCTGGGTGGCACAGCGGTTGGGCCTCTGCCTTCGGTTCAGGGCGTGATCCCGGCTTTACCGGATCAAGCCCCACATCAGGCTCCTCTGCTGTGAGCCTGCTTCTTCCTCTCCCACTCCCCCTGCTTGTGTTCCCTGTCTCACTGGCTGTCTCTATCTCTGTCAAATAAATAAAATCTTAAAAAAAAAAAAAAAAAAGAAGAAGAAGACAAAGAGGCAACATGCAATGGACAGAAAGTGTCTGCTGACATCTTGAGCTGGTGAGCCAGGGCTAGGCTGCGAGTCTCCAGACTCTGTTCTGGGAGCCAGGATTTCCATTATTCACAAACACACCCTGAGATTTAAGAGGGTCTCCGTGCACTACAATGTTAAAAATGAGAGAGGGAGGGGCACCCGGGTGGCTTAGTCAGTGAAGCGTCTGCCTTCAGCTCAGGTCATGATCCCGGGGTCCTGGGATGGAGCCCCAAGTCGGGCTCCCTGCTCAGCGGGGAGTCTGCTTCTCCCTCTGCCGCTCCCCCTGGCTTGTGTGCGTGCTCTCTCTCTCTCAAATAAATAAATAAAATCATTAAAAATAAATAAATAACATGTTACTCTGGGTGAATCTTGAAAACATTATGCTCAGTGAAAGCAGCAGACACAAAAGGCCACGGAGTACATGATTCGACTTGGCTGAAATGTCCAGAAGAGGCAAATCCAGAGAGACAGAAAGCAGGTTAGTGGTTGCTGGGGTGGGGCAGTGACTGCTGATGAGTATGGGGTCTCTTTTTGGGGTGATGGAAATGTTCTGGAATTGCACAGTGGTGATGAATGCACAGCACTATAAATACAGTAAGACCCACTGAAGTGTACACTCCAGCCGGGTGATCGCTATGGTATGTGAAAGACATCCCACTAGAACTACAAGAGCGACCATGGTACCACAGTCTCCGACTTTCAGCATTGCTACTACAGGTGGAACAAGACATCATCTGCTACCTCGGCAACCTTGCTACTGAGAGCCTGATGCCTGATGCCACCTCTGACTTCCTCAGTGGCTTATGTTAGTGACCAGAAAGCAATGCAGCTACCACCCCGAGATTCCCGTCTCACCAGAGCTGGAGGAAGGCGCTTGCCCTGCAGAGGCGGGCTCCATGGAAGAGGTAGAAGCCGTGGGGAAGAGGTCCGATGTCGACGTCGATGGCTGTGGTTCCTCAAAGCACGCCTGAGTGGTGGGCGATGACAGCAGGACCTGGGGGTCGTCACCTTGCCCTGCACCTGAGGTATCTTTGGTCACGTGGAACACATTCTCTTTATTAGCTTCTGCAAGCACAAAAGGAGCAGAAAAGCATACGATCAGGGTTCAGCTGGAGCACCACTACTCCAGGCAAGACATTCCAGCAGATGAAAAGGCTTTCCTGGTAAGAATCAATAGCCCTTACTACGCATCCACTTTGTTACGCTCTCACTTACCAAAGGAGTCTTGTGTGATGCCTTGCTTTTCATTTAACAATTCATAGAGGTATGCCACGTCTAAAAGGAAATCAACCAAATCAGAACAGAGTCTCCATGCACCAGCCAGAACTCACTTCCCTCTTCGTTTCCTTCCTGTCACTTCAGTCCCTTTGTCCTTGTTGACTACGTTGACTTACCAGCTAGTAACAACATTAACCAGTTTAAGGGATTTCAAAACAAGTGACCCAAAATATCTTAACAAACTTTAAAATAAATAAGACTCAGGAAAAAATGTCGGGATCTAGGAGGCAGACTAGGGAAGGCGAAGTGATGAATCTGTGCTGTGCTTGTCACTTCAAACTACCAGAAGGAGCAGACACAAGACCCTGCCATGTGGCCAGGGGCTGGCTTCGACTATGCTGACATTAACCTGAGAGTATTTCCTCCCTCTCCCAGTTCGGGGGTAACTTTCGAAGAACTCCCTCAACTGTCCCTGTCCTGTATCATTCTTCTTCCCCAAACACAGATACTCAGATCTGGAAGATCCCGAATGGGATCCAATCAGACATCTGTCGTCTCCTGTAAGGTCTCCAAAAGCAGAGCGACCACTGGCCTCCAGCCCCTATTCTAGGTCTTACTTTCCACAACTCATGTTTCCTCTGCTCAGTCACCTAGCCCATCCCTGTTCACTTCTCCTGGCCCTTTTGAGATGCACAGCTCGTGACCATGAGATTTCTGAAGAATGGCTGGGACTCAGACCTCAATGTCAACACCCCCATTCCTCAACAGACATGACTCACACCAAGAATCTACATCAAAAACAAAGAAAATGTAGCTAACGCTAACATTCCTAAGGGAAATAATTGCTTCAGCAGACTTCCTTTCAATGACGCTTCCCAGCTGCAGCAGGACCTCCCCGCCACGAACCACCCGTGTCCACCCTGTCCACTCCCTCTCTCTTACTGTGTTCTGGCTCATTCTTCCTGTACACCAAGTAGATGACATCTCCCGTCTGCAAAGGGCAAGTCTGCTTCTTAACAACCTTCAGCTTGTTAATTACTGTTCCATTGGTGCTGTAGAGACAACAAAATTGCAATTTATCCTACTTAAAATAACATGGGAGTTAAAAGTTACTTTTTCTACCACCACTAGGAAAACAATTTAATATTACTGCTTTGAAAATGATAAAATGCTCGTAAAAACAATGTAAATATTTAAGGAGCCATATATGCAAGTGCCACACTATAATTCTGAGAAAAAGCTTGCCTGTTGCCCCCTTACTGACAGTCAAACCAGCAACCAATGCCATCAACATGTCTGCTTTTCCCCACGCCACATTCTCCTCCATCTGCCTCCTGGTGGACCCCTGGACTTCTACCAGCAGCTCTGATTTCCAGCTTCTCTCCCACTTCTGCATTCCGCTCTGTCCACAGATCTACTCCTCCCTCCAGGATTTCAACCGGGTCAGCTCATTCCTGAAATCAGCACTGACACCTCTTAAAGAAACAGGTTCCAAGGGGCGCCTGCGTGGCTCAGTCGGCTAAGCATCCGACTTCTACCTCGGCTCAGGTCTTGATCGTGAGTTCAAGCCCCACATTGGGCTCCACACAGGGAGTGGAGCCTACTTAAAAAAAAGAGAAAGAGAGAGACAGGTTCTGAACAGAAGCAAATAAATGCCAGGCTATGGACTGGAAGGTGGCATGGTCTCTCAGTTGGGAGGTCACTCCAGTCAATCAGGGAGCACAGGTGGAAGAGGGACAGGCTGCTGAGGGGACAGACAGGAGCCTAAGCCAGATGGGACAGGATGGAACAGCACTTCCCCGAGGAGGGACTCCTGAGTAGAGACCTGACAGAAAATCATGAGTGGACGAAGCGCACACCACAGGGGGAACAGTGTACAAGACAAGAACAAAACTCAGCCAGCAAGCAAACCAACCCAATTGCAGGCATTCCAACCACCCAAGCTTAACTCTACGGCTTCACTCCTAAGGCCTCCAGTGGTGCAGAGGCCTGATTTTTACATCTGAGCAGATGCCCACTACTTTGGTGTTCTGTAAAGGGCCAGAAAGCAAACAGTTCAGGCTGTATAATCACACAGTCTCTGCCCCAACTACTCAGCTCTGCCTCTGTCACAGGAAAGCAGCCACAGACAGGCCCCAATCAAGGAGCTGTGGCTGTGTCCCAGTGAGACTTCACTTACAAAAGCTGGTGGTGCTACCCACTACAGCCAGGGTCTGAGCCGCCAGGGTTCTCACAATCTACTCTCATGCTCTTTCTAACCAAAAAATCTGATTTTACTCTTCTACTTAAACCCCCTTGATCACTTCTCACTGTTCTCAGGCTGAGGTCCAAACTCCCTATTGTGGACACCAGAGCCTTCATGCGGCAGTCTACTGCCCGGCTTTGCACTCACCACTCACTCTGAGCACGCAGAGCCTGCTTGTGCCTCTGGGCCTCAGCACCTGCAGTTCCTTCTGCCTGGAACACCCTCTCCCCTCCAGCCACCTCAGCCAAGGAACGTGATGGCCTCTAGAAGCTGGAAAAGGCAGGGAACGGATTCTCTCCTAGAGCCTCCAAAAGGAAACAGCCCTGCCAGCACCTTGATTTTAGTCCAGTGAGACCTGAGTTAGACTTTGCACCTCTGACATTATAAGATCATAGCTCTGTGTTACTTCAAGCCACTAAGTTTGTAGTAACTTGTTACAAGGGCCACAGGAAGCTAAAACCGTCACATGGCCAGTATTGGAAAGCCAGGCCCTGGCACAGGACAGCTCCAGAACCACGGCTACATCATTGTGCATGAGGTCAGGCTGAGAAATAAAGACCTGAACCTGCTACCTACTAGAAGAGGGGAAAGGACCATCAGTTCTTCCTAATAAACTAATTCCTAGTCTTCGATCCCTACAGCTTGAGTAACCAATCTCATAGCACTGGACCTTCACAAAACCAAAAATTCATCTGGTGGAAAAGGCATACTCTCAACATACTGCTGGAAGGCCATCTGCCTCTTGTACCAGGTTTAAAATAGGCACATTCTGGCACAGCATCCCTTCCTATACATTTATCCCAAGAAAATAATCAGATATGAATGCAAAGGGTTTTCAAAGAAAATAATTGCAGTGTCATTTATAATAAGAAAAAGTCAAAATAATGAATCTCCATCAGTAAAGGAACTGACAGATAATTACATAATCGTAATGAAAAAGACAAGATGAATCTAGATGCACTGACACATAGCGCTCCATAAATGAAAGTGAAAAAAGCAGACATAACGTATCGAGCAAAACCTCTTTAATACAAAATAAATACATATGTATTTCTAACCGGTGCGTGGGATTTGGGAACACTTTTCACTTGTATGCACTACTTATGCTGTATACAATTTTTTTAAAAGAAAAGATTTTTTTGACTTGGAGGAAAGAAGTCTAACTCGAACAGGTTACCACTGCCTTTTAAGTATGAATTTGAATACATTCAAGAAGGGTCAGACACCAAACTGTTACTGGAAACCAAAAAATTTATTTTCTAATAACTTGACAGCCTAGTCAACTACCGTGTCATAGAAAACAAGCCCTTGTTTCTTCTCTGTAGTCAATGGCTTCAAGAGAAAACAGAAAAGTTCAGAAAGAGGGGTGCCTGGCTGTTTCAGTCAGAGGAACATGGGTGACTCTTGATATCAGGGTTGTGAGTTGGAGCCCCATGTTGGGTTTGGAGATTACATAAAAACAAAAACAAAAAATCTTTAAAAAGAAAAGTTCAGAAAGAGCTTACCTGGTATCTTCCAGCGACACCTGACCAGATTTTTCATCCACTATAATTTTACAGTGATCTCCAGAGACCAGTTTATTGCCGGGGAATGAAAGGTCACAACCTAAAACAGTGAAAGGGTACACATTGGATATGACCACGGGGACTGCACACAATACTGCCCTTTGCTTATCAAAGCATGTGGTTGAAAATCAGGACCTATGTCGTACACACTGTAGGAGACAACACCTCAAGTAAGATAGGAAGCAATTTTTAAAAGCATTTATTTATTTATTTGAGAGAGTGGGTAAGAGACAGAGGGAGAGACAGAGTCTCAAGCAGACTCACAGCTGAGCTCAGAGGCCAATGCGGGGCTCGATCCCAGAACCAAGATCGTGACCCGAGCCAAAATCAACAGACGCTTAGCCGCCTGAGCCACCCAGGTGCCCCAATAGGAAGCAATTTTTTAAAAAGCATTTAAATACTAATCCAAAGCAAAGGGAGAGTGACTGTGTCTTGAACCTTTGTGATTCCCCGTTACCTAAAGGATACCCACCCCATCAACAGCTCTGGCTCTACACCAGAGCTTCTCGGTGACTATTTCACTATATGCACATATACACAGCTAGCCTGATAAAAACAGAAGTTTAAAAAAAAACTAAGGGGCTTAGTTAGGTAATTCTTCAGTATCTTACTTAACTCAGTCCTTAATTTCTTCACCATGTAATCTAAGGTTTCATAAATCATCACAAAATTGAAGCAATAACCAAGAGTCATAGAAAACACGACTAAGAAAATTACAGACACAAGTACATGTTTGAGGAAATTTCAAACAGAAGGGGGATGTGTCTACAGTGAAATACGAACATTACACCCTCAGTAAATGCAAGGGGGAAATCCTCAAATACTTTGTTCTCTCCTTAAATCAAAAGAATAAAAACTTTCAAGAGCTTTTTACTATCTAATCACTAATTTGCTTATAGTAAGTTTATACTATAGCTACTGAGGTTTATAGCTTTGTTTTTAATGCCCAAACATGGGAAGCAATACAAGTGTCCGTCAACTGGTGAATTAAAAAACAAACTGCAGTACACCCAAACATTGGAATACTACATAGCCACAAAAAGGAGCACATTACTGGGGTGCTGGGGTGGCTCGATCGGTTAAATGTCCAACTCCTGGTATCAGCTCAGGTCTTGATCTCAGGATTGCGAGTTCAAGCCCTGTGCCGGACTCTAGACTGTGCATGGAAACTACACAAAGGGAGGGAAATGAATTACTGACACACACAACAGCCTGAAATGAATTTCAAAAGGATTATGTCAAAGGAGAGAAGCCATACACAGACTGTGGTGGAACACTGTGCCATCCACTTACATGGGATTCTGGAAAAGGCAGAATGATAGGGATAGAAGTTAGATGGATAGCTGCCAGAGCTGGGATTGAGAGGAGGTGGCTGATCCAAAGGACCACTTAGGGAACTCTCTAGGGTGATGCAAATGTTCTGTCTCTTAATGGCAGTGGTGATTCCATTTCTCAAAACTCACTGAACACCCGTAAGGGGTGAATTTTACCGTATGTGAACTGTATCTCATAAACCTGAAATATTAGAACCCTTACTTCCACATTATACATTATGGGAAGTGCTTTGCTACATTTATCCAAGGCAAACTTCACCTGTGTTCATGATCTTCCCAGCACAGAGTATAACCAACAGGATAGTCTGCTGGAAGCCCCCAACCCAGCACTAGTCACCGTGACACTGGGATGGGTTTTTAACAAGCTTCTCCACACCACAACATCAGCATTCTAATTTGGATCCAAGATACTCTGTGCTAAGTTCTATTCTTGGCATTTGCCCTGCTTATCCTTCGGTTGGTTAAATTTCTCCCAAGGCTGGTGCACATTTCTGCCACGCCCCAAGCATGGGAAGCTCTTGGGAAGGTGAGATCTTCCATCTCCCTCCCCACACATATCAACTCAGCTCTCCCTTTCTCCTCGAAATAATGCCTTATATACAGAACACGTTACTGTTTTAAAATAAATATAACCAAGTTCTATAACTCTTATGGTATGTGTCTTCCCAAAATTCCTATGTTAAAGGCCTGAACCCCAATGTGACTATAGACATGGCTTGTGAGGAGGCAATAAACGTAAAGTGAGATCATTAGGGTGGGGCCCTAATCTGATAGGGCTGGTGCCCTTAGAAGAAGAGGAAGAGACGCCAAATCTTTTGTCTAGCATGCGGAAGACTAGCAAGGCAGCTGTCCGCAATCCAGAAGAGGGCTCTCACCAAGAAACAAATCCACTAGCACCTTAATCTTGGATTTCTCAGACTTAAGAACTGTGAAAAATAAATTTCGGTTGCTTAAGCTTCCAGGTAGGTGGCATTGTGTTACAGCAGCCTGAGCCCACAAACGCAGCAACTTCTGGTTTTCTGGAAAAGTTAATACATTCACCAAAAGGAATTCCACTAAGATTAACTCAACACTCTGGTTTTGCTTCTTGTATTAACATGCAAAATGCTGTTATAATACTGTGTTATAATAACAATACCAAACATTAAGTGCTAACTCTTAGCCAGGCTCCTTTTAAGCATTTCACAGGTAAGACCTCAACATTCTTCAGTGAGTCTACGAAGTAGGTACAAAGGTGTGGAAAGTTAAGTCCTCAGCCTAAAGCAAGTTATGTGGTAGTGCCAGGTTGGAAACACAGGGCTTCTGCTCTTCACCAAATTCCTATTACGTCAATTAAAGACAATTAATGCATTTTTCAAAAGTTTCTAATGACAGGTAAATACATTCACAGTCGTAAAAAAAATTAACTTGATATTGAGATTTAAGACTACCAAAACAAAAACAAAAACAAAACCTACCCAAGAACAAACAAAAAAAAAGCAAAAACAAAAACAGGTGCAGGTACACCATAAATGGTAAAATAAAACCAAAAAAATTGTGTTTTACTTTACTATCCTTATTTTGTTTTTTATCATAGTACTTAGCTTTTACTTTTTTAGGTTTTTTTAAATTCCAGTATAGTTAACTTATAAAAAATATTTGTTTTTAAACAACATTTTTCCACATTCTTTTTTTAAATATAAAGTCAAACACAAAAACCAGACTCTTGAATATAGAGAACTGGTGGTTGGCAGAGAGGAGGAGGTTGGGGGATGAGTAAACTAGGCGAACGGATGGAGAGTATACTTCTCATGACGAGCGCGGAGTAATATATACAACTGTTGAGTCACGATATCATATACCTGAAACTAAACACTGTACATTAATTAGACTGGAATTTAAAAATTACAGAAATAAAATATATATGTATCTATATCTATATTAAAGTCAAAATGATGATTTATTAACTTTCAGACAAACTAAATTTTTGTTAACTTGTCCAGCGCACTTCTCTCCCTGTAGCAAAGCTACAGGGGAGGTCAAATTGCCAGATGGCCACTTAGGAATTTAGAGGCAGTTAATCGGGGAGGGGTGACCACACTTTGTCTCACCTAGCTGCAAGACTTTGTTCCGGCCCTGTACTTCCCAGGTTCATTCAACCAACAATATTTGAGCAATTCCATCCTAAGGGGGAGGGGGGGGCTTGAGATCTTTTTAAATGTAGCCACCCACAGCTATAAATTTCCCTCTAAGCACCGCTTCAACTGCATCCCATAAGTTGTGGCATATCATTTTCATTTTCGTTCATTTCAAGGTATTTTGTAATTTCCCTTGTGACTTCTTCTTTGACCCGCTGGTTGTTTGAGAGTGTGTTGTTTAATTTCCACACTGAATTTTCCAGGGTTCTTTCCGTTACTGACTTCAACTTCACTGCGCGGAGGTGTAATGAACTTGAGAAGACTGCATTCTAGGGTAGATTACATTAACGCGCCTACTTCATGAAGTTGTAACGACGATTCGACAATCGGCAGGAAGCACTGAGAAGTGACCCGGCCGACCAGTAAGTGAATAAACTGCAGCTCTCACACGAGAGCCTATTCCACCGGAAAAACTGGAGAGCACAGCGGGCCCCGCCCAGGGGCCTCCGACCGCCGAGGGTGTCGCCTGGCCCGGCCCCCGACCCCTGTGCCCCGGCCCTGTTCCCCAGCCCCCGGCCCTCATCCCCGGCCCGGGCCCCAGTCCTCGGTCCCCGACCCCGGTTTCCCCCGGCTCCCGGCCTCATCCCTGCTTCCCGCTCCCCGGTCCCCCGGCCCCCGCCCTCAACCCCACTTCCCTGCCCGCCGGTCCCCGCCCTCAACCCCGCTCCGGGTCCCCCGGCCCCCGCCCTCATCCCCGCTCCCCGGCCCGCACCTCTCCTCCGCCCGATGGTCCACTCCCGTTTCCTCAGGAGGACGTGCGGCTCGCCCTCTCCGGCGCCCAAGCGGAGGAGCCTCCCCCACGGCTGCTGCTGCGGCGGCTGCTCGCCTTCCCCGGGCTGCTCCATCGGATTCACATCTGACGAGACCCGGAAACGCCGGGTGAGGCTCTCGGACCGTAGGAGCAGAGGCTGCGGCCCGCCGCTCCGCCCCGCGGCCCTCCCGGCCTCGGCGCCCACGCCACGCCGCAGCCGCCGCGGACCAGACGCCCGCCTCCTCCGGCGCGGCCGCGTCCCGCCCGCCGACCCGCCGCAGCCCCGCGCCGTCCGCTTACCCCCCGCCCCGTGCCGAAGCCGGAACCGGCCGCGCCGCCGCCGCCGCCGCCGCCTCCGCTGTCAACAGACATCGCGGATCCCTCAGCTGATCAGCCGGGCGGGGCCAGCAGCGTCCGTGCCCTGCGATTGGCCGGCGGTGGCGCCCACCGAGCGCGGCGGCTAGAGCGGAACCCCGAGCGGCCAGCGAGAGGGGGAGTGTGGGGGCTGGCGGAGTGTGCGCAGACGGCTGGCTGCCGGTCTGAGCGCCATTTTTGGTGATGGCCAGGACGACTTCGACTATGGAGAGCTCGGCGGTCGGCGCCATGTTAAGTCAGGGCAAAAGGGATAGAGTTACTTGGGGGTCGGGCGTCCGAAACAAATCCTCAAAGCTGTGTTGGACGTGCACGTGGGTTTTAAGTGCTCGAAGCGCAGTCCGCCTGACTAATGGCGAGATCTGCGAGATAAACCGGCACTTCCGGACGTCGATTTCCACCCGCCGGGGAGCACTGACCGGGAAGTCGGTTAATTCGCCGGGAGGACTGGGCGAGCGAAAGCAGCTGCGTCGGTGAGCGGCCGCATTCCCTGCTCGTCGCCTGTGACTCAGCAGCTGGCGGGGCTGGAGCGCGGGGGCTCTCCCGGCGCTTTCCCGGGCGGCGGGGCAGGCACACGTCCGTCCGTCCGTCCGTCCGTGGAAGTGCATGCTTGGGAGGGAGCCTCTCCGTCCGGGGACTGTACTGTATACGCCTTTGTGGCCTTAAATTTCACACGGTGTGTAGTTATTACCTTTTCTCATCGAATACCCCCTTTCTTTAAATAAGGAAAGCGAGTATCTTCCTTCTGAGATTGTTATTCCCCGCCGTTTTGTGGAGCGCGGAGATCTCTGGACTTGCTCTCGGACCAGGGCCTCGCCCTATCAGTCTACGCAGGCAGGCCGTTCCCGAGCTGGGATGCAGCCGCGCCAAAGGCACAGCCCCAGCCTTCTTGCGCGACAGGTGTCAGGACCGCTGGGACAGAGGAGGAGGTCAGGCCAAAGGTACCCGTCCACTTAGCCTTAGAGCAGCGCCTCTCTACTGCTGTCTCGGATTCCAGACATAGCAAAGGCCAGAATTAAAAATTCTTCCTAAGAAATTTGGTTTCGGGGCGCCTGGGTGGCTCAGTCCATTAAGCGTCTGCCTTTGGCTCAGGTCATGATCCCGGAGTCCTGGGATCGAGGCGAATGGGGCTCCCTGCTCAGCGAGGAACCTGCTTCTCCCTCTGCCGCTCCCCTGCTCCTGCCCTTTCTCTCTCTCTCTCTAATAAATAAATAAAATCTTAAAAGAAAAAAAATTTGGTTTAGGTGGAAAAACGCAGCCCCTTATTGGACTCTTTGGGTGTTGGAGACAGTATGTGTCTGGCTAAGCAGGCTTTTTTGTTCAAGAACACAGCTGTTCCAGCCCCAGCAGCATCTCAGCTTTCCACGAAGAACTGGACATTCCACTGAGCAGGGAAACGCTTACCAAGCCCTGATTCTAGACACACTGATCGCTCTCTGATTCCAGTAGAACACATCGACTGTGGGTTATGTCACCAGGACTTACTAATTCCTTCCAATGATGTAATGCTATCCTGCACAAAACATATTGAGGTCTATAATGATTACTCATTACTTGTACTTCTGTTTTGAGGATGTAATCCAGGAAAATGAAGGGGGTTTTCATCTTAAGTTTACTTGAATCATCAGAGAAAGTCTTACTGACTTGTTTAACATATTTCTTTGCTTCACAGAATATATACAAGTATGTAAAAAAAGGATTCAGCATTCAAAAATAAAAATTAGTGGTATCAAAACCTACCCACAAATGGGTGGGGCTTTTCCAAAGGAAAGACGGTGGGTGGACGTCTATGCAGAAACTGGAGCAACGGGGACATGTCAGCTAATATCTGGAGAGGGCAAACTGTTCCTCTAAAACCCCGCTGGTCTCCAGAGGACATCCCTCACGACAGCATAAACTCTTCCGGGCAGGACCTTATTTAAACACCACATGAAGTAAAAGTTTCTTGTCACCTAGAACATATTTCAGCTCTGAACTGCTATAATGTTGAGGCCAAACAGAAAAACTTGTCATTACAATGGAATGTAATTGCAGTATGGAAACACCTCTTATAACATTACAGAAAAATGCATCTAGAAAGGTCCCACCTGGAAGATATGGATATTCCTCAAACCTTGCACACTTGGTCATGAGACAGCAAGCTTCCTCTGCTCCATGGCATCCAACCCAAAAAGCAGGGCCACTGGGGTGGAGCGATGGGCAGGTAACTGAAAGTAAGCACAGGTCCCAAAAGCAAAGTACTGCAGCTAAACATCATGCTCAAAAGATAAAGCCACAGAACCCGTGAACATCAGAGCCAGGGCTGATACTTGAAATAAAAAACAAGATGGGAATGAGAAATGCTTCCCCTTCTCTGCTCCCCCCCCCATTTTCGTTTGTGCTCTGTGCCGACCCTTCATCTGAAGGAATCCCCATGGGAAGTGTGGGGAGAATGAGTATGTGCAAAACCATGGGAACAGAAGACCCTTCTTTTGCCTGGAGACAGAACTCATTTCACTGCGTGAAAGTGAGTGACAATGTGCCCTAGTGTTGATCTGTCTAACCAGGACTTCAGGTTCCTTCTTGATGTATTATAACATAAAGCCACAGATGTTTGGTGTGTGAAACAATATTTTACTTACTTTACTTATCTGTCAAAGACAGATCTTTTAATACGGCTAGAGGGATAGACTTGTTAATATCTGTGTCAGATTTTTTATTTTTTATTTTTATTTATTTTTTAAAGATTTTATTTATTTATTTGACAGAGAGAGACAGCCAGCGAGAGAGGGAACACAAGCAGGGGGAGTGGGAGAGGAAGAAGCAGGCTTCTAGTGGAGGAGCCTGATGTGGGGCTCGACCCCAGAGCACCGGGAAAACGCCCTGAGCAGAAGGCAGATGCTTAACGACTGCGCCACCCAGGCGCCCCATGTGTCAGAGTTTTTAAGAAAAAGTGCAATCAAAACAATGTAGACAGGTAAACGTTACATAGAAAAAAGCACTCATGGAGTTAAAATTTACTACTGTTTTTGGACATTATGTAAACTTTATTTTCAAGGAAAAACATTTTCTGGGGTGCCTGGGTGGCTCAGTTGGTTGAGTGACTGCCTTTGGCTCAGGTCAAGATCCTGGAGTTCAAAGATCGAATTCTGCATCAGGCTTCCCGCTCAGTGAGGAGTTTGCTTCTCCCTCTGACCCTCCCGCCTCTCATGCTCTCTTTCTCTCTCATTCTCTCTCTCTCAAATAAATAAAATCTTTTTAAAAAATATTTTCTGAGTTCAAATATTCATTTGAAATTAGAAAATTTTAGAAACTAATGAATTAGGGANAGAATGAAAAATTACCTCACTTTCTATGGATAAGAATTTTCCTGCAGCAATCTCTCCCTCTAGTTTCAAGGACACTTGAGAAACTCCTGTTTTTTGCTTTTTTCCACTTTACATTGGATTGTGAGCCTTTTCCATGCTCTAAAATGTCTATGAAACATACATCTTAAGAGCTGCCTAATATTCCACTGGAAGCATGTACAGTAATTTAACGATTCCCTTACTGTGTCTGGCTGGCTCAATCGGCCGAGCCTGCAACTCTTGGTGTTGGGGTTTTGAGTTCAGCCCCACGCTGGGTATAGAGATTACTTAAAAATAAAATCTTTAAAAAAATAAAGATGCTTTGTTTAAAAAAAAAAATTCCTTTACTGTGTGGCATTTAGGATGTTCCCAAATTGTCAGCATAATAAACAATGTTCCATCAAATTTTTCGTAGGAGGTCTTTGAATGCATGCTGGGTTAAGTCTTTAGGACTTTTAGAAAAGCACCTACCAAGTACTTAATATTAGGCTTTTGTTAGAAAATGTTTTTAAGGGCGCCTGGGTGGCTCAGTGGGTTAAGTGTCTTCCTTCAGCTCAGGTTGTGATCTCAGGGTCCTGGGATCCAGCCCTGCCTCCGCCTCTGGCTCCCTGGTCAGCCTGGAGCCTGCTTCTCCCTCTGCCCCTCCCCTACCATGCTTGTTCTCTCTCTTAAATAATGTTTTAAAAATTGATGTTTCTCATTGAGATTATATAGTTGTTTTGTGCAGAGTTCTTTGCTTAAAAAGATGAAATTAGAGGGTGCCTGGGTGACTTAGTGGGTTGGGCTGCCTACTCTTTGTTTTGTCTTGGGTCATGTCTCATGGGTGGTGGGATGGAGCCCCACGTTGGGCTTCCTGCTCAGGGAGGAGTCTGCTTGAAGATTCTCTCCCTCTGCCCCAACCCTGCTCACACACTCTCTCTCTGAAATAAATAAATCTTTTAAAATAAATAAAAAGATGAAACGAGATGACTTTACATGGTTAATTTCAGTTTCAAGCACTAATTTGTATTCATGTTAGTAATCTAAGAGGAAACATGTATATAAAAATTCCAGCTTCTTTATGACTCACAGCGTGCTTACAAGTTAGTTTAATATGCTCATATCTGGAATGACTTAAGAAAGTGACAAGCAAAATAATTTCCAGGATGGCAGCTATGGTGACAGGCTTCCATGAAAGTTCATAAAAATAGGTCAGGCAGAATGTCAACTAGCTGAAAGAGTAATATTTCAAATAACGAGAGGCATCAAAGGTTCGATATAGCCGAGACAAGGCATCATCCATAGGAATCCCAGCTTAGCCACCAAGAGAGAACCATGCCCCTCTGACAAATCTCCAGGGAATTTTACTGCTTCAGGAAGGATCAGAGGTCGGCAGCTTTATGGTGGGTTGGCCAGCAGTGTCAGAAATTGTGGTTTGGGGCACCTTCGATTAGACCACTTGTTTTCCATGTCTGTTTCCAAGGTAATGGGCTAACAGAACACAACTCAGCAATAAAAAAGGAACAAACAATACGACCTCATGAATAAATCTCAAAACGAGTACAATGAGACCCCAGAAAAAGAAAAATCTAGTGTATGATTCCACGTATCTAAAAATCTGTAAGATGGGGCGCCTGGGTGGCACAGTAGGTGGAGGGTCCGACTCTTGGTTTCAGCTCAGGTCCTGACCCTGCCTCAGGCCGCTCACTCGGTGCAGAGTCTGTTAGTACTCTATCCCTCCCCCTCTTCCCTTAGCTGAGCTCGCCAGCGTACTCTCTCTCTCTCTCTGTCTCTCAAATAAATAAATACACCTTTTTTTCTTTTTACGATTTTACTTGATAAAGAGAGCACAGGCTGGGGGAGCAGCAGGCAGAGGGAGAGGGAAAAGCAGTCTCCCCACTAAGCAGGGGCCCGATGTGGGACTCAGTCCCAGGACCCTGAGATCATGACCTGAGCTGAAGGCAGACACTTCAGCTTCACCGACTGAGCCTCCCAGATGCCCCCAGAGTCCCTATTTTAAAGATTATCAAGAAATCGCCTCCTTATTCTACAGAGACACCTGCTGTTATCAGCACACTCGTCTGCCCTGGAATGCCACTGCCATCATAACTACTGAACATGGTATGCTATCTCTAATCAGTTTAATGAAAATAAGCTGAAAGTAGCCAATTTCCCAAACACACCAAGTTTCAACATTCACCAACATTGCTGATTTACCAAAAATGTATTACTATCAATAACAGATTTTCATTGTTAACTATACTTCAATAAAAATGATAAAATAATAAAAACAAACAAAAAGTAGATTTTCTTTTAAAGATTTTTCATTTCAGAGAGAGTGAGAGCATGCATGGGGGGGGTGCTGCAGGAGGAGGAGAGAATCTCAAGCCGACTTCCTACTAAGCACAGGGGGTGGGCTCAATCTCACAATCCGGAGATCATGGCCTGAGCTGAAATTGAGTTAGACACTTAGCAGACTAACCCACCCAGGCTAAAAAGTAGATTTTAAAGTAATTCATCTTGGATAGGATTTTTTTAAACATTGAGGATGACCAAAAGTTTTAGTTGAATGGATTCTATTTTGTTTTAATGGAACCATTAGAAAGATTGCTGTTTGTTGAATGTCAGGGCGGGTTGGTCTTCTAGTGAATATAATATAGTTTTTTTTTTTTTTTACTAAATGTATACTTTGTCATTTTTTTTTTAAAGATTTTTTTATTTATTTATGTGACAGAGAAACAGCCAGCGAGAGAGGGAACACAGCAGGAGGAGTGGGAGAGGAAGAAGCAGGCCCATAGCGGAGGAGCCTGATGTGGGACTCGGGATCACGCCCTGAGCCGAAGGCAGACGCTTTAACGACTGCGCTACCCAGGCGCCCCACACTTTGTCATTATTATCCCAAATCCAATTATAAACTTAGGTGGAAAATGAGATAAAGTCACAAAAGTAACCAAAATCAGGAAAACAATCTGTTGAAAGGGCAGAATCAGGAAAACCACTGGGAGGCTACCTGCTGTAACAGAGAGTGGATATTCCTGTGAACGAGCAGTAGTTAAAGAAAACACGACACTCTGAGCGACCAGCCACACTGAGGGAGAATACACAGGCTGCGAAAGCAAGGCCACAGAGGGTCCAGATAAAAGCGAGATACCATGGCAGCATAGACCTACTCTTACAGGGAAGCCACGGAGAACTGGGTTTTGATATCGGGACTTATATTTCACAGAGTTTAGTTATTACTGATGTATATCCTATCTTACAATTAATTTAAACTAGTCTACTCTTTTATAAAAGCCATTTTAAAGATGTTCACATGCCACCTCTTGCCTTGAACCTCCCCAGCTAGCCACTCCAGCCCATCCTATAAGAAAAGCCCATTCATCCTTCAAGAAGCACAAAAGCTCTCCTTTAAGATTAGGGATGAAATAACCCACAGAAAAATTTAGAAATAAGTGCATTAATCAACTGCTGTATTTTTTAAAAAATGTACAATTGTGTCACATGCCCTCTAGAAATAAAAAACCTGCTGAATTTCCTGCCATGGGGAGATAGTATATTTTAAAAATTGTAGGTGAGAGTAAAAATAAATAAAAATATAAACTAGATGTTATATATTTTAAACTCGGCGGCACACGTTCTTACGTGTAAATTACAAACTGAGGGAGAAAAATGGGGCAAAGGTCACAAAACCACACGGAAAACAAAGGCAACCACACAAATGACCCAACTGCCGGATAAAGCGGATGAAGGAAGCCAGCTAGCTACGAATGGAGCCGGCTCCGACGGGAATTCGCATTCCGAGAAAGTACAGTGCGGGGAGAGACCCCGAGGGAGCAGGGAACCGGAGAGGGCTCCGCGCGGGAGGGTGGGCGCGCGCGCCCTCCGCCGGGACGCCTGGGAGAGACTCAGGTGCAGGGGCGGACAGCCCTGAAACCCCGCGGCGGGAAGAGCGGGTCCCGGGACCAGCCCTACCCGCCCCCGCGGGGTCACAACCCGCAGGTGCATCCGGGCCGCGCCCCCGTCCCCACTTAGGGTCCCGACTGCTGGAGCCCCCACCAAAGCTCGCCCGAGGACGGGGTCTCCGTGCAGCTCCGCAGAACGCGCTGAGCCTGCAGCGCCCAGCACTTCCCCCGCCCCCGGCGCCCTCCGCCTTCAGCACAGCCCGGGCCTGGACGGCAGGAGCCCCTCCACGGTCTCGGGCGGCTAAGGAGCTAGAACAGTCGCAGCTAACCCTCCTGCCACCGCACCCCGGCCAATGGCAATTAGGAACCGCCCGTTGCTAGGCAGGGTGCTGTCTCGTAGCAACGCAGAGGCGGGGAATTGGCCAAGAGACAGACACAATCTTAGCCAATAGCCGCTTGGGCCAGTGGGCGTGGGCGCCGCGGCCAATGGGAAACACCAGCGGCCTGTTACTAAGCGAAAACCGGTCTCTAAGTAACGGACCGGCTCGGGATGGAACCCAGGAGGCGCTAGCCGAGCGGCTATAAAGGGTAAAAAGTGTATTCTGTAAACCAGACTTAAAATTTGCCTTGCTGGGGCACCTAGGTGGCTCAGTCGGCTAGGCGACCGACTCTTGATTTGGCGCAGGTCATGATCTCAGGGTGGAGAGAACGAGCCTCGTTTGGGGCTCCGTCCTGGGCCTGGAGCCCGCTCGGGATTTCTCTCCTTTTCCCCCTGCCCCTCCCCCACTCAAATAAATACAATAAATCTTTTTTAAAACTTTGGCGGAGCGCCTGGGGGCTCAGTCGGTGAAGCGTCGGCCTCCGGCTCGGGTCGTGGCCCCGGGGTCCTGGGATCCGGCGGGCTCCCTGCTCAGCAGCCCATCTGCGGAGATCACTGTGCGGTCTGCTTTCAAGTCTGGCTCTAGGAGCGGCGGAGGGGAGGAAAGACCCGCCCGAAAATCCTGGAGCCACAGGGAGCCTCCCGGGGGAGGGCAGGGCAGCCTGGGCTGGTGGCCTGAGGGACCTTGCGCGGAGGGAGCGCCGGAGGACCCCCTGGCTGTGTCCTGGTCTCTGGCCCCGACCTCCCCTCCGTCAGGAACGCACGTCTGCTTACACACTGGCCCCAAGGGGCTCGGGGCTGGGACATCCCGAGCCTCTCACGGCCAGATGCCAACTCGGAGAGGCCTCGGGCAGGAAAGGCTGGTCGGGCTGACGCTGTGGCACATCTGAGAACATCCAATAGGGTGGGGAACATAAAAAAGGAGATTCTAACACAAAAAGCATTTTGTACAACTGTTCACGGCACAGAGAAAGCAGTTGATTTCCGAACCAAGTGGCTTGGCACTTACTCTGGAAGTAGGTGTGCAGACCGCGTCTGATGTAGCGGTGACCGCCCCCGTGCACGCCGCGTCAGCGGGAGAGGGCGTGTGCTCGCCTGGCACCTTCGCCGCACACGCCTGCGCCCCAGCTCGCCCAGGACTCGTGCTCACCTGAGCGCTCTGGGCTGGCGCTCCCCTCACCGGCTTCCAGTGTCTTCGGAAAGCCGCTCTCCTTCCCCGGAACGTCTGGAATCGAGGGCATTTTTCTCCCTCAGGAGGTCACAGCCTTGTACTTCGCAGATGTCCCGTCTACCTCAGTAACTTGACTTAAGATGAACAAGAAGGCATTAGTGATTACTACATCCTCGTGGACAGTCGCTCCGGCACTAAACTGGTAAAACCAGCTTTGGATAGAATACTATTGCTTTAAATTTTAATAATCACATTTAATAGCATCAATACGATTGTTAAATTTTAACGCATATTTTAATATATAATATATCATATATAAAATCTATACAATTTATTATAAATAGAAATTTTAAGATAATTTTAATATAAATATTATTCTATCCTAAGCCAATTTTAGAATAATCCTATTACAACTCAAATTGTAGAACCGGGCAAATGGAATAAAAACTTAAGTGTATTTCTTATTTTCTGTTGACTTAACATTGCTCTTTCAAGGGAAAATGTGTGTTCTCATGCCCTGCCCCATAGAGAAAAAAAAATCATTTATGTTTTAAATTCTAACTCAGGGTGCTGCCTGGGTGGCTCAGTTGGTTAAGCGTCTGGCTTCGGCTCAGGTCATGGTCCCCGGGTCCTGGCATCGAGTCCCACATCCCCTTCTTGCTTAGCAGCGGGCCTGCTTCTCGCTCTGCCTGCCGTTCCCCCTGCTTGTGCTCTCTCTAACAAGTAAATAAATAAAATCTTAAAAAAAATCTAACTCAGGGCCTGTGTTCCCACAACTCTTCATGCTGAGCTCAGCCACACGCTGCAGATGATACCTGCTTTTTGCTAGAGCCCTCACGTGTAGGCAAACTTGCGGACCCTACAAGTTAGAGGAGTCACTGCACCCCCATCGCCGCTTCCAAGTGGACCCCACAAGGAAGAGCGGCTGAGTCGATGACCTTACAGCATTTTACAGTGACTCCTGACGAAGTCACCAACCAACTTTACAAAACTGTTCTATGATCACCAGTTCATCAACTGCATAGTAGAATTTATTTGCCCTATTTTTGTGCTAAGAACTAAGGGGAGGCTCATAAATGTTCTAACTGGGTAAGTGCGTGCACACAGGAAAGTTTTCCCAAACACTTAACACTGCACGATTATGTGAAGGAAAAGTGTACATTGGAATGTAACGCACCATTTAAAACTTGAAAATCAGGGGCACCTCGGTGGCTCAGTTCGTTGGGCTTCCAACTCTTGATTTCAGTTCAGGTCATGATCCCGGGTCGTGGGATCTAAAGAAATCTTAAAAAAAAGATATATATGTATACATAGGTAAATAAGTTACATTTTATACATAAAATAAGTAATTATGTGTAAAGAATTAAAGTATTTCATCATGAATACTCCTAATAATTAAAATTATATGGGAATGATAGAATTTATCACATTTTATATTCTGTTGGATGTACAAGTTACAAAAGAGGATTCTTGGGTTGTTTCGTGTGGGCTGTATTAGTAGTAATCGTACAGATGCATTAGGGACATTGAAAGCGGTTTGTGTACGGTATGTGCTGGATCGCTGCCCGTGCGAGCACACCCTGAATGCCGCTGTTAATCGCTATCTTGAGAGTGTAGAGATCCCAACCTCCCTCTCTAATCCCATCAGGCAGGACGTGTAGAAGAACAGGAGAGCATGAGCGGGGGGAGGGGAAAAGGGAGAAGCAGAGCTGAGCGGGTGTAGGACTTGATCTCAGGACCCTGGGATCACGACCTGAACTGAAGGCAGACGCTTAACCGACTGAGCCACTCAGGCGCCCTCTATCGACCTTTTAGTACCTACAGGATCTGTAAGGAAAACTATTATCCCTGCCACCGGTAATTTGAGTTTCTATTTTCTTGATCGCTCTAGCTGGGGTTTATCCATTTTATAATTTCAAAGAACTGATTACATTTTTGTTAATTTTCTCTATTTTTGTTTCCTATTTTATTGATTTCCACTTTTATCTTTATTATTTCCGACCATTTTGGATTTAATATGCTCTCTAGAGGCTTAAATCATTCACACCAGACTTCCCTTCTTTCCGCATATAAGCACTGACAGCTGTTTCCCTTTCACGCAGCTTTAGCGGCCTCCCTTGAACTGCGATGTTTCTTTTCTTATCATTTAGTCCAAACTACCTTCTCATTCCCCTTTGATTTCTTCGTTTTGTGTGTTTTTTATAAGCATATTGCCTAATTTCCAAATACTTGAGCATTTTCCAGACTTACCCTTATTTTGTATCTATTATTAGAGAACATATCCCAGGATTTTCATCTATGGAGACCTGATTTATGGCATCACAGATGGTCTGTATTTGTGAATGTTTTATGAGCACTTGAAAAAAATGTGCGTTCTGCAGATTTAATGTGTAGAGGCTTATAATGTCCATTAGGCTGGTTTTGTTCATAATATTTCCCGAATACTTTATATCCTTCAGGACTTTTAAGATATTTATTTATTTGAGAGAGAGAGAGAGAGCACTTGAGCGGCAGGAAGGGGGAGAGGCAGACTCCCTGCTGAGCAGGGAGCCCGACGCAGGACTTGATCCCAGAGTCGAAGTCAGCTGCTTAACTGACTGAGCCACCCAGGCACCCCCAGTGTGACTTTTCTTGGTCTCATGACCTATGAACTAAATTATAAAACAAGACCTCACCAATGTTCCAATTCAAAACAAAAAATAGGGAAGGAAAATTTGTTGAAATACAACAAAAATATACATAGCAGATACATTCGCCTCTGTACTCACCACAAAACTTCATTTTTTAGTAACTTTTTTCCTGCCACCTGTTCCATATTACGCCCGCCATTAGCAAGGTATTGGTGGGTCAAGGATCTTTACTTGTGGGGAAACCCAAGTCTTCATTAGTGAAGACTGAGTTTCTAGCAGTCCTGTCCTTATTAGGGTGCTTTAGTCTCCCACTGGAACTCACAATCATCATGGAAATACTAAGAGGCTCTGCACAGAGTCCACCCGGCCCCAGATGTGTGCCAGCGATTCCTAGTTCTGTGGATTTAGAACCCCAGCACAAGGTCTCAAAACAGCATCAAGGAGCTGCTGTTGTGACGTTTGATAGGAGCCTTCCTCCCTTGAGGATTAAGCCCTCGGACCCAGAGGAACCCAAGGTTGCAAGGACGGGGAGCAGAAACTGCACGTGAATACTTACAGCTCCCCCTCACCACCCTCTTTGGCTTCTCATCTCTCCTGCTGCCTCTTTCGCCAACTGCAGCTAAATTCCCTCAGCTTCACTTAGAGTAGCTGTTGTGCTCAAACTTGGACCCTGATCGGTCAGTCAGACAAGCACTCACATGACACTTTGGAATAATGAAGCCCTCCCCGTATGGGCTGCATAAGCAATGTGGGGTCAAGGTCAACCCCCAAAGCAATACTTGGCTAACCTAGGTCCTAACTTTAATTTTGACGCAACCCCATTTACAAACAACATTTGCTGTTGGATATGCAATGTAAAGACCACTGTCCACAAATCTCCCTTTCTCTGACGAAAACAGTCCTTTTTCTGTATGTCTGCATGTTATAACCTTTCAGGAAAGAATTCTGACATTGTCCGGCTTTATCAAGGAGAGGAAGTACTAAAAATTCTAAACAGAGGTAGGGGTAACGTGCATAATAGATGGTTTCAACAAAGATAAGTTTCTTGTGTTGGCAACACAAGAAAATCACACATGACGGTGTGATGCAAACTTCTGAATTTCACCAACATTCAAGAAAGGCTTTTGTCATTTTCAAGACACATTATTTAAAAATAAACTTAAGGTTGGCATATTTAAAAGCAAGAGAATACCTCGTGCATTGCAAGGTTTCTTGTATGTTAAGTAGAGGTTTTTTCCCCAACAATAAAGTAGCTTGATTTCTAAAGCCTCATCTGTGCAAGATGTCTGGGTCAAACCACCAAAAACCCTAATTCTCCTAGCAAAAGCCTCTGCATGTGACCTTATCGAACTACATGTTTGTTTTTTTTTAATTGAGTTTCTTCTAATTATTTGCAAAGTACTTTAGGAAAACATTGAAAGATTGACACAGAGAACAGTATTGCATGATGTCTTAGCATATCAACCTAAAATACGGTTTCTTGGCTCTATTATATTTAACCTACATACAACTGAGTCTACAGAAACCCACTGAAAAATAACAGGAGGATATGCTTCGTGGATCTTTTTACGAACCCCATTTCTCATGTATTTAGATGAAGAGCAATGCAATCCCGAGCTTTCTTCTGCTCACTCAGTCATGTGTGGACGTGCATTCTTGCTTGCATGTCCAATGTGAACAATTCTGTACGTACTGGTGACTCAGAGGAGGCAGGAGATTTTATTGAAAAATTCCAGCTTCTATTATTGTAGACAGAGCACGGTAAGAGTTCTCAGACTCATTTACATGTGCCAAAAAGTATCTGGCAATGTAACTTAAACTATTTGTTAAATAATAAATACATCACTTGGTCCAGCTTATCTTCTACTGTTATGGCACAAGACAAATTATACACACTGTGCAGCACTCTTGACAGACACCATGTTCACAGATTAATTTCACATGTGCTGTGAAAATAAATAAATCTGTAACATGTAGCCATACTCAGGAATATTCCTCTGAAGCAACAGGCTCTTTACTGGACTGTCATGATTGCTAACATGTATCTACACACAGATACATATCTTTAAAGTTCCATATGCTTATTATTTAAAATTGAATAATCTTTTCTTTAAAAGATGCAATACGAGAGTTGGAAATTGATTTTTTGTAACGTTCCTATGGACAAATTTTTCTACATTCTTTTAAATCATTATTTTTGTTCTCAATATGAATAACTTGATTTACAACGAGACTAGACTGTTTGCTGATGCTTTTCTCTGTGGTCTTTGCCACGTTCACCACACACAGGCTCGCTCTCCCGTTTGGCATTCTGATGTTCAGGGCAGTAGAACTTCCTGCCACAGCCTTTCCTATACTCACGGCCTTCAGAAGTTTTCTCTAAATGAGTTTTAGGATGTGGAGAGAAGTGTGATAATTTTTTAAGAGTTTCTCACATTCGCTCCGTTTCTAGGGTTTCTGTTCTGTGTGAGTTCTCTGATGTATGATGAGGTGTGACTTCTGGGAGAAGGCTTTCCCACACTTGCCGCATTCATAGGGCTTCTCTCCTGTGTGAGTCCGCTGATGTATGATGAGCTGTGACTTCCAAATAAATGCTTTCGTGCACTCATCGCATCCGTAGGGCTTTTCTCCTGAATGAGTTTTCTGGTGTCTGATGAGGAGTGACTTCCCACTGAAGGCTTTCCCACACTCACTGCATCCATAGGGTTTCTCTCCCGAATGAATTCTCTGATGCTTACTGAGACTTGACTTCTCTCTGAAGGCCTTGCCACACTCACTGCATTTGTTGGGCTTTTCATCTATATGGGTTCTCTCATGCGTAATGAGTTGTGACTTCCCACTAAAGGCTTTCCCACATTCACCACAGGCATAGGGTTTCTCTCCTGTGTGACTTCGCTGGTGAATGATGAGCTGTGATGTCTGAGAGAAGACTTTGCTACAGTTGCTGCATTCATATGGTTTCTCTCCCGTGTGAGTTCTCTGATGTGTGATGAGGTGTGACTTTCTAGAGAAGGCCTTCCCACACTCACATCCATACAGTTTTTCTCCTGTGTGAACTGTCTGATGTGTAACAAGGTGCGACTTCTGGGAAAAGGCTTTGCCACATTCAGTGCATTTGAATGGTTTCTCTCCTGTGTGTGTTCTCTGATGGACAATGAGTCGTGACTTCTTGCTGATGACTTTTCCACATTCATTACATTCATAGTATTTTAATCCAACATGAGTCTTCTCACGTTCGGTATGGGGAAAGGATTTCTCATATCTGTTGACATTACCAGCTTTCTTTCTTCCACAGTTTCGAGTCTGAGTAAATACATCTAACGAGTATTTCAAATGTTTTCCATTTGAGACATGCTTATTGGGCTTTTGCTTTAAAGGTGCAAGTTTCACGCCACACTGAAATATTTTCGCACTTGCATTCATTTCACGGACTTGTTCCAATTTTTTAATCCCGTCTTGAATTTCTTGGTGCCATGCTTTGTAATCATCAACTTTCCAGTATTCTAGAAAAGAGAACAATAAAACACATGTTGTGAATTCCTCAGTAACTGAACCAGACGAACCAGAACTACAGAAACAATCACGCACACCGGTACATGCTTGGGAATTACAATTAAATGAAGTGCTTTCATGGAAACTGAGGTAGAAAACCAATAATAGATAAGGAAAAGATTAAAACGAAAAGGTTGACTAAATAGGTTGTTAGAGGCCATGATATAATAATCTGTCCCAGGTAAAGGGTTTCATTTGCACACACACTGGACTCTAAGACATGGCGATAAAAGTTGCGGTAAAGGCAGGGGATGGTGACACCAATGTTATCCCTTTGGTTACAGGCACAGAAGGAGTAACTATCACAAAAGAAATCAAGGAGAGCCTAGAGGAAATGACTGCGGAAATACAATAGTTACCTGAGGCATTTACCAATGAAAGGGCCAAGAAAATACGTGGAAATTAGAAAGTGAGAGGAAAAACTCACAATGAACCCTGCGTCCACGAGAAAAGAAAAGGGACCTGTCAGCAGGGTAAGGTGTGTGATGTGGAGAAAAATGAACGTCTGGGGTCTGACATGAGAAAGAGGGGTTGAGCTCCTTCGAGCAGACCAGAGAAGCACAGCTCACTCCAAAATCAGAGCAAAGAAGGACAGATGACCCCCACATGGATGCGTATCTGAGAAGCTCAGCGCAACGGTTCGGGGTCACTTCCGAGGGTTTAGCGACCTGGGGACTTCTCTGAACAACACCGCGCAGCTGCCCCCCCTTCACTGTCCTCGCTGCTCACTGCCCACTGGCATTTCAACTCCACCGCCTCCCAGGGACTCACCTGAAAAGCTCTGACCGGGGATGTCTTCACCCACTACCCGTGGCTGCTCCTGCTCCAGTCTGGAGATCACATCTGGTCGGATAAGTTGAAACCCTGTGTATGGGAAGTCACACAGGATCTGAGCCCAATTTCTTGGGCTCAGGCTTCTAAAGAATAAATAAATGCTGAGCTTCAGAGGGTGTGAATGAGGCCTTTCGTTGGGGATGTGCGTGGACAGACACTCCAAAGACAAGAAAGGGCTAAGAATTTTTGAATTCTGAAACTAAAGCCCCAAGCCCTTACACACTTCACAGGTCCCACTTTTCAGTAAATGAGCAGGAAAAGGACGCGCGTCCACGTCCACACACGATGTGTCCTTACCCAGTGACACAAGGCTGCTCAAGTTCTCCAATGTCACGCTTCTGTACAGCGTCTTCTGAGCCGAGTCCAGCAGCTGCCACTCCTCCCACGTGAAGTCCACAGCCACGTCCTCAAACGACAGTGACCCCTGCAAGAGCATGCACCTGGTAAGGCTGAACCAGTGGGCTCTGGATAATCAAAGATGTCAGGACCCCAGGGTAGGAGCCACTAGTAACCTTCAGGCTAGCTCCTCTCCATCTGTCTGCTAACCTCAATTGTACGAGGGGTGCAAATGCGCCCCGTTCCCAGTAACAAACCGTAACTGTTCCCTCTTACGTCCAGAGTGAGGGCTGTGATTACATGATGGCGGCAGGATCTGGGGGAAGCTGCTCTCTTCTGATAAGAGAGAGAGAGATAGTGACAGTACCCTCTGCTCTCCCTACTGTGCTCCCTGCTTTTATTTTTTATTATTTTTTAAAGGATTTATTTATTTATTTCAGAGAGTGAACTAGCGAGCAGGGGGAGGGGCAGAGGGAGAGGGGAGACAGTCTTGAGCAGATTCTGCACTGAGCACGAATCCTGATGTGGGGCCTGATCCATGACCCTGAGATCATGGCCTGAGCGGAAACTATGAGTTGGACACTTAATCAACGGTGCCACCCAGGCGTCCCTCTCCCCGCTTTTGAAGCAGATGTTGCTGCTTCTGGGTCGGGGTTTCGTAGGCAGCAGAGCAGCTCCCTCGCTGCGATCTACTGAAAGTCAGCCCTCCCTCGACACAAGGGTTTGT